>NC_086345.1:30096980-30374980 GCF_032445375.1 Bacillus rossius redtenbacheri
GCCATCTAGCTACCTGGCCGGCTAGCTACCCCAGCCATCTAGCTACCTGGCCGGCTTGCTACCCGAGCCATCTAGCTACCTGGCCGGCTAGCTACCCCAGCCATCTACCTACCTGGCCGGCTAGCTACTCGAGCCATCTAGCTACCTGGCCGGCTAGCTACACGAGCCATCTAGCTACCTGGCCGGCTAGCTACCCGAGCCATATAGCTACCTGGCCGGCTAGCTACCCGAGCCATCTGGCTACCTGGCCGGCTAGCTACCCCAGCCAACTAGCTACCTGGCCGGCTAGGTACCCCAGCCATCTGGCTACCTGGCCGGCTAGCTACCCCAGCCATCTAGCTACCTGGCCGGCTAGCTACCCTAACCATCTAGCTACCTGGCCGGCTAGCTACCCGAGCCATCTAGCTTCCTGGCCGGCTAGCTACCCCAGCCATCTAGCTACCTGGCCGGCTAGCTACTCAAGCCATCTAGCTACCTGGCCGCTAGTTACCTGATTCATCTAGCTACCTGGCCGGCTAGCTACCCCAGCCATCTAGCTACCTGGCCGGCTAGCTACCCGAGCCATCTACCTACCTGGCCGCCTAGTTACCCGATCCATCTAGCTACCTGGCCGCCTAGTTACCCGATCCATCTAGCTACCTGGCCGGCTAGCTACCCGAGCCATCTGGCTACCTGGCCGGCTAGCTAGCCGAGCCATCTAGCTACCTGGCCGGCTAGCTACCCCAGCCATCTAGCTACCTGGCAGCCTAGTTACCCGAGCCATCTAGCTACCTGGCCGGCTAGCTACCCGAGCCATCTGGCTACCTGGCAGCCTAGTTACCCGAGCCATCTAGCTACCTGGCCGGCTAGCTACCCCAGCCATCTGGCTACCTGGCTGGCTAGCTACCCGAGCCATCTGGCTACTTGGCCGGCTAGCTACCCCAGCCATCTAGCTACCTGGGGCTAGCTACCCCAGCCATTTAGCTACCTGGCCGGCTAGCTACCCCAGACATCTAGCTACCTGGCCGGCTAGCTAGCCGAGCCATCTAGCTACCTGGCCGCCTAGTTACCCGAGCCATCTAGCTACCTGGCCGCCTAGTTACCCGAGCCATTTAGCTACCTGGCTGGCTAGCTACCCCAGCCATCTAGCTACCTGGGGCTAGCTACCCCAGCCGTTTAGCTACCTGGCCGGCTAGCTACCCGAGCCATCTGGCTACCTGGCCGGCTAGCTACCCCAGCCATCTAGTTACCTGGCAGTCTAGTTACCCGAGCCATCTAGCTACCTGGCCGGCTAGCTTCCCCAGCCATCTGGCTAGCTGGCCGGCTAGCTACCCGAGCCATCTGGCTACCTGGCCGGCTAGCTACCCCAGCCATCTAGCTACCTGGGCGGCTAGCTTCCCCAGCCATCTAGCTACCTAGCAGCCTAGTTACCCGAGCCATCTATCTACCTGGCCGGCTAGCTACCCCAGCCATCTGGCTACCTGGCTGGCTAGCTACCCGAGCCATCTGGCTACCTGGCCGGCTAGCTACCCCAGCCATCTAGCTACCTGGGGCTAGCTACCCCAGCCATCTAGCTACCTGGCCGGCTAGGTACCCCAGCCATCTAGCTACCTGGCCGGCTAGCTACCCCAGCCATCTAGCTACCTGGCCGGCTAGCTACCCCAGCCATCTAGCTACCTGGCCGGCTAGCTACCCCAGCCATCTAGCTACCTGGCCGGCTTGCTACCCGAGCCATCTAGCTACCTGGCCGGCTAGCTACCCCAGCCATCTAGCTACCTGGGGCTAGCTACCCCAGCCATCTAGCTACCTGGCCGGCTAGCTACCCGAGCCATCTAGCTACCTGGCCAGCTAGCTACCCGAGCCATCTAGCTACCTGGCCGGCTAGCTACTCCAGCCATCTAGCTACCTGGCCGGCTAGCTACCCCAGCCATCTGGCTACCTGGCCGGCTACCTACCCGAGCCATCTGGCTACCTGGTCGGCTAGCTACCCCAGCCATCTAGCTACCTGGGGCTAGCTACCCGAGCCATCTAGCTACCTGGCCGCCTAGTTACCCGAGCCATCTAGCTTCCTGGCCTGCTAGCTACCCGAACCATCTAGCTACCTGGCCTCCTAGCTACCCGAGCCAACTAGCTACCTGGCCGCCTAGTTACCCGAGCCATCTGGCTACCTGGCCGCCTAGCTACCCCAGCCATCTAGCTACCTGGCCGGCTAGCTACCCGAGCCATCTAGCTACCTGGCCGGCTAGCTACCCGAGCCATCTAGCTACTTGGCCGGCTAGCTACCCGAGCCATCTAGCTACCTGGCCGCCTAGTTACCCGTGCCATCAAGCTACCTGGCCGGCTAGCTACCCGAGCCATCTAGTTACCTGGCCGGCTAGGTACCCGAGCCATCTAGCTACCTGGCCGGCTAGCTACCCGAGCCATCTAGCTACCTGGCCGGCTAGCTACCCGAGCCATCTAGCTACCTGGCCGGCTAGCTACCCGAGCCATCTAGCTACCTGGCCGACTAGCTACCCGAGCCATCTAGCTACCTGGCCGGCTAGCTACCCGAGCCATCTAGCTACTTGGCCGCCTAGCTACCCGAGCTATCTAGCTACCTGGTCGCCTATTTACCCGAGCCATCTAGCTACCTGGCAGCCTAGTTACCCGAGCCATCTAGCTACCTGGCCGGCTAGCTACCCCAGCCATCTGGCTACCTGGCCGGCTAGCTACCCGAGCCATCTGGCTACCTGGCCGGCTAGCTACCCCAACCATCTAGCTACCTGGGGCTAGCTTCCCTAGCCATTTAGCTACCTGGCCGGCTAGCTACCCCAGCCATCTAGCTACCTGGCCGGCTAGCTAGCCGAGCCATTTAGCTACCTGGCCGCCTAGTTACCCGAGCCATCTAGCTACCTGGCCGCCTATTAACCCGATCCATCTAGCTACTTGGCCGCCTAGTTACCCGAGCCATCTAGCTACCTGGCCGGCTAGCTACCGGAGCCATCTAGCTACCTGGCCGGCTAGCTACCCGAGCCATCTAGCTACCTGGCCGCCTAGTTACCCTAGCCATCTAGCTACCTGGCCGGCTAGCTACCCGAGCCATCTGGCTACCTGGCCGGCTAGCTACCCGAGCCATCTCGCTACCTGGCCGGCTAGCTACCCGAGCCATCTGGCTACCTGGCCGGCTAGCTACCCCAGCCAACTATCTACCTGGCCGGCTAAGTACCCCAGCCATCTGGCTACCTGGCCGGCTAGCTACCCCAGCCATCTAGCTACCTGGCCGGCTAGCTACCCTAACCATCTAGCTACCTGGCCGGCCAGCTACCCGAGCCATCTAGCTTCCTGGCCGGCTAGCTACCCCAGCCATCTAGCTACCTGGCCGACTAGCTACTCAAGCCATCTAGCTACCTGGCCGCTAGTTACCTGATTCATCTAGCTACCTGGCCGGCTAGCTACCCCAGCCATCTAGCTACCTGGCCGGCTAGCTACCCGAGCCATCTACCTACCTGGCCGCCTAGTTACCCGATCCATCTAGCTACCTGGCCGCCTAGTTACCCGATCCATCTAGCTACCTGGCCGGCTAGCTACCCGAGCCATCTGGCTACCTGGCCGGCTAGCTAGCCGAGCCATCTAGCTACCTGGCCGGCTAGCTACCCCAGCCATCTAGCTACCTGGCAGCCTAGTTACCCGAGCCATCTAGCTACCTGGCCGGCTAGCTACCCGAGCCATCTGGCTACCTGGCAGCCTAGTTACCCGAGCCATCTAGCTACCTGGCCGGCTAGCTACCCCAGCCATCTGGCTACCTGGCTGGCTAGCTACCCGAGCCATCTGGCTACTTGGCCGGCTAGCTACCCCAGCCATCTAGCTACCTGGGGCTAGCTACCCCAGCCATTTAGCTACCTGGCCGGCTAGCTACCCCAGACATCTAGCTACCTGGCCGGCTAGCTAGCCGAGCCATCTAGCTACCTGGCCGCCTAGTTACCCGAGCCATCTAGCTACCTGGCCGCCTAGTTACCCGAGCCATTTAGCTACCTGGCCGGCTAGCTACCCCAGCCATCTAGCTACCTGGGGCTAGCTACCCCAGCCGTTTAGCTACCTGGCCGGCTAGCTACCCCAGCCATCTAGCTACCTGGCCGGCTAGCTAGCCGAGCCATCTAGCTACCTGGCCGCCTAGTTACCCGATCCATCTAGCTACCTGGCCGGCTAGCTACCCGAGCCATCTGGCTACCTGGCCGGCTAGCTACCCCAGCCATCTAGTTACCTGGCAGCCTAGTTACCCGAGCCATCTAGCTACCTGGCCGGCTAGCTTCCCCAGCCATCTGACTAGCTGGCCGGCTAGCTACCCCAGCCATCTATCTACCTGGGGCTAGCTACCCCAGCCATCTATCTACCTGGCCGGCTAGCTACCCCAGCCATCTAGCTACCTGGCTGGCTAGCTACCCGAGCCATCTGGCTACCTGGCCGGCTAGCTACCCCAGCCATCTAGCTACCTGGGGCTAGCTACCCCAGCCATCTAGCTACCTGGCCGGCTAGCTACCCCAGCCATCTAGCTACCTGGCCGGCTAGCTACCCCAGCCATCTAGCTACCTGGCCGGCTTGCTACCCCAGCCATCTAGCTACCTGGCCGGCTTGCTACCCGAGCCATCTAGCTACCTGGCCGGCTAGCTACCCCAGCCATCTACCTACCTGGCCGGCTAGCTACTCGAGCCATCTAGCTACCTGGCCGGCTAGCTACACGAGCCATCTAGCTACCTGGCCGGCTAGCTACCCGAGCCATATAGCTACCTGGCCGGCTAGCTACCCCAGCCATCTGGCTACCTGGCCGGCTACCTACCCGAGCCATCTGGCTACCTGGTCGGCTAGCTACCCCAGCCATCTAGCTACCTGGGGCTAGCTACCCGAGCCATCTAGCTACCTGGCCGCCTAGTTACCCGAGCCATCTAGCTTCCTGGCCTGCTAGCTACCCGAACCATCTAGCTACCTGGCCTCCTAGCTACCCGAGCCAACTAGCTACCTGGCCGCCTAGTTACCCGAGCCATCTAGCTACCTGGGGCTAGCTACCCCAGCCATTTAGCTACCTGGCCGGCTAGCTACCCCAGACATCTAGCTACCTGGCCGGCTAGCTAGCCGAGCCATCTAGCTACCTGGCCGCCTAGTTACCCGAGCCATCTAGCTACCTGGCCGCCTAGTTACCCGAGCCATTTAGCTACCTGGCCGGCTAGCTACCCCAGCCATCTAGCTACCTGGGGCTAGCTACCCCAGCCGTTTAGCTACCTGGCCGGCTAGCTACCCCAGCCATCTAGCTACCTGGCCGGCTAGCTAGCCGAGCCATCTAGCTACCTGGCCGCCTAGTTACCCGATCCATCTAGCTACCTGGCCGGCTAGCTACCCGAGCCATCTGGCTACCTGGCCGGCTAGCTACCCCAGCCATCTAGTTACCTGGCAGCCTAGTTACCCGAGCCATCTAGCTACCTGGCCGGCAAGCTTCCCCAGCCATCTGACTAGCTGGCCGGCTAGCTACCCCAGCCATCTATCTACCTGGGGCTAGCTACCCGAGCCATCTATCTACCTGGCCGGCTAGCTACCCCAGCCATCTGGCTACCTGGCTGGCTAGCTACCCGAGCCATCTGGCTACCTGGCCGGCTAGCTACCCCAGCCATCTAGCTACCTGGGGCTAGCTACCCCAGCCATCTAGCTACCTGGCCGGCTAGCTACCCCAGCCATCTAGCTACCTGGCCGGCTAGCTACCCCAGCCATCTAGCTACCTGGCCGGCTTGCTACCCCAGCCATCTAGCTACCTGGCCGGCTTGCTACCCGAGCCATCTAGCTACCTGGCCGGCTAGCTACCCCAGCCATCTACCTACCTGGCCGGCTAGCTACTCGAGCCATCTAGCTACCTGGCCGGCTAGCTACACGAGCCATCTAGCTACCTGGCCGGCTAGCTACCCGAGCCATATAGCTACCTGGCCGGCTAGCTACCCGAGCCATCTGGCTACCTGGCCGGCTAGCTACCCCAGCCAACTAGCTACCTGGCCGGCTAGGTACCCCAGCCATCTGGCTACCTGGCCGGCTAGCTACCCTAACCATCTAGCTACCTGGCCGGCTAGCTACCCGAGCCATCTAGCTTCCTGGCCGGCTAGCTACCCCAGCCATCTAGCTACCTGGCCGGCTAGCTACTCAAGCCATCTAGCTACCTGGCCGCTAGTTACCTGATTCATCTAGCTATCTGGCCGGCTAGCTACCCCAGCCATCTAGCTACCTGGCCGGCTAGCTACCCGAGCCATCTACCTACCTGGCCGCCTAGTTACCCGATCCATCTAGCTACCTGGCCGCCTAGTTACCCGATCCATCTAGCTACCTGGCCGGCTAGCTACCCGAGCCATCTGGCTACCTGGCCGGCTAGCTAGCCGAGCCATCTAGCTACCTGGCCGGCTAGCTACCCCAGCCATCTAGCTACCTGGCAGCCTAGTTACCCGAGCCATCTAGCTACCTGGCCGGCTAGCTACCCGAGCCATCTGGCTACCTGGCAGCCTAGTTACCCGAGCCATCTGGCTACCTGGCCGGCTAGCTACCCCAGCCATCTGGCTACCTGGCTGGCTAGCTACCCGAGCCATCTGGCTACTTGGCCGGCTAGCTACCCCAGCCATCTGGCTACCTGGGGCTAGCTACCCCAGCCATTTAGCTACCTGGCCGGCTAGCTACCCCAGACATCTAGCTACCTGGCCGGCTAGCTAGCCGAGCCATCTAGCTACCTGGCCGCCTAGTTACCCGAGCCATCTAGCTACCTGGCCGCCTAGTTACCCGAGCCATTTAGCTACCTGGCTGGCTAGCTACCCCAGCCATCTAGCTACCTGGGGCTAGCTACCCCAGCCGTTTAGCTACCTGGCCGGCTAGCTACCCCAGCCATCTAGCTACCTGGCCGGCTAGCTAGCCGAGCCATCTAGCTACCTGGCCGCCTAGTTACCCGATCCATCTAGCTACCTGGCCGGCTAGCTACCCGAGCCATCTGGCTACCTGGCCGGCTAGCTACCCCAGCCATCTAGTTACCTGGCAGCCTAGTTACCCGAGCCATCTAGCTACCTGGCCGGCTAGCTTCCCCAGCCATCTGGCTAGCTGGCCGGCTAGCTACCCGAGCCATCTGGCTACCTGGCCGGCTAGCTACCCCAGCCATCTAGCTACCTGGGCGGCTAGCTTCCCCAGCCATCTAGCTACCTAGCAGCTTAGTTACCCGAGCCATCTATCTACCTGGCCGGCTAGCTACCCCAGCCATTGGGCTACCTGCCTGGCTAGCTACCCGAGCCATCTGGCTACCTGGCCGGCTAGCTACCCCAGCCATCTAGCTACCTGGGGCTAGCTACCCCAGCCATCTAGCTACCTGGCCGGCTAGGTACCCCAGCCATCTAGCTACCTGGCCGGCTAGCTACCCCAGCCATCTAGCTACCTGGCCGGCTAGCTACCCCAGCCATCTAGCTACCTGGCCGGCTAGCTACCCCAGCCATCTAGCTACCTGGCCGGCTTGCTACCCGAGCCATCTAGCTACCTGGCTGGCTAGCTACCCCAGCCATCTAGCTACCTGGGGCTAGCTACCCCAGCCATCTAGCTACCTGGCCGGCTAGCTACCCGAGCCATCTAGCTACCTGGCCAGCTAGCTACCCGAGCCATCTAGCTACCTGGCCGGCTAGCTACTCCAGCCATCTAGCTACCTGGCCGGCTAGCTACCCCAGCCATCTGGCTACCTGGCCGGCTACCTACCCGAGCCATCTGGCTTCCTGGTCGGCTAGCTACCCCAGCCATCTAGCTACCTGGGGCTAGCTACCCCAGCCATCTAGCTACCTGGCAGCCTAGTTACCCGAGCCATCTAGCTACCTGGCCGGCTAGCTACCCCAGCCATCTGGCTACCTGGCCGGCTAGCTACCCGTGCCATCTGGCTACCTGGCCGGCTAGCTACCCCAGCCATCTAGCTACCTGGGGCTAGCTACCCCAGCCATCTAGCTACCTGGCCGGCTAGCTACCCCAGCCATCTTGCTACCTGGCCGGCTAGCTACCCGAGCCATCTAGCTACCAGGCCGCCTAGTTACCCGAGCCATCTAGCTACCTGGCCGCCTAGTTACCCGATCCATCTAGCTACCTGGCCGGCTAGCTAGCCGAGCCATCTATCTATCTGGCCGGCTAGCTACCCCAGCCATCTAGCTACCTGGCAGCCTAGTTACCCGAGCCATCTAGCTACCTGGCCGGCTAGCTACCCCAGCCATCTAGCTACCTGGCTGGCTAGCTACCCGAGCCATCTAGCTACCTGGCCGGCTAACTACCCCAGCCATCTAACTACCTGGCCGCCTAGTTACCCTATCCATCTAGCTACCTGGCCGCCTAGTTACCCTAGCCATCTAGCTATTTGGCCGGCTAGCTACCCCAGCCATCTAGCTACCTGGCGCGCTAGCTACCCGAGCCATCTAGCTACCTGGCCGGCTAGCTACCCCAGCCATCTAGCTACCTGGCCGCCTAGTTACCCGATCCATCTAGCTACCTGGCCGGCTAGCTACCCGATCCATCTAGCTACCTGGCCGGCTAGCTACCCCAGCCATCTAGCTACCTGGCCGGCCAGCTTCCCGAGCCATCTAGCTACCTGGCCGGCTAGCTACCCCAGCCATCTAGCTACCTGGCCGGCTAGCTACCCGAGCCATCTAGCTACTTGGCCGCCTAGCTACCCGAGCCATCTAGCTACCTTATCGGCTAGCTACCCGAGCCATCTAGCTACCTGGCCGGCTAGCTACCCCAGCCATCTAGCTACCTTGCCGGCTAGCTACCGGAGTCATCTAGCTACCTGGCCGCCTAGCTACCGGAGTCATCTAGCTACCTGGCCGGCTAGCTAGCCGAGCCATCTAGCTACCTGGCCGCCTAGCTACCGGAGTCATCTAGCTACCTGGCCGGCTAGCTACCCCAGCCATCTAGCTACCTGGCCGCCTAGCTACCGGAGTCATCTAGCTACCTGGCCGGCTAGCTACCCCAGCCATCTAGCTACCTGGCCGCCTAGCTACCGGAGTCATCTAGCTACCTGGCCGGCTAGCTACCCCCGCCATCTAGCTACCTGGCCGGCTAGCTACCCGAGCCATCTAGCTACCTGGCCGGCTAGCTACCCCAGCCATCTAGCTACCTGGCCGCCTAGCTACCGGAGTCATCTAGCTACCTGGCCGGCTAGCTACCCCAGCCATCTAGCTACCTGGCCGCCTAGCTACCGGAGTCATCTAGCTACCTGGCCGGCTAGCTACCCCAGCCATCTAGCTACCTGGCCGCCTAGCTACCGGAGTCATCTAGCTACCGGCCGGCTAGCTACCCGAGCCATCTAGCTACCTGGCCGCTTAACTTCCCTAGCCGTCTAGCTACCTGGCCACTTAGCTACCCGAGCCATTTTGGCTTTAAGCAATTATGTATTAATGCATTTTCTTTGTGTATCTAATTGATATAGTATTATTAAATACATAGCTCTGTCCACTGGGTTGATTATTTCAGTATAACTTTTTATACATTTTACAGGAGTCACGAAAAAAAATTTTACAGCCACATATCATGGTTTATATTGTCGCGTTGCACCTACCCGGTTTAATATAATTTTATTGGACGGAGGGAGGTTCCCGAGCATATTAATTGTTGTAGTATTTCTAGGTTACCTGGATTTTGTAACTATCAGGTTTCGAAGCAATCCAGGTGAATATTTTTTTTTGTAAATAATTTGAAATTACTCACAGTTTATTTGCTCAAGTACTTTTAATGCCCAAAATATTGACATACTTGTTATGAATTGTTTTTAAAAATAATGAAATTAGCTTTCTAATAATATTTAATTTTTAGGTTAAAATTTTTGAATTATTATTATTATTTAGGTATCATAAATATTTTTATTCTTTGTAGGGTATTTTACGCCAGGTTTCCATAAACAGGGGTTTTTGTAAATATTTTTGTAGGTTTTAGGAAAGCACCTGACTTCCATATCTGGTAATGTTTTTTGTTGACGTGATTATCTGAATGGCAAGGGAAACCTTCAGTTCACAAACGAGAGAGCCACACCCAAAGTTTCTCGAAGTTCATGCTCGCTTCCCCCCCCCCCCTTGTTCTATCTCATTGTATAAACCGGTGTGGCATTAAAGTTTGCGGTCGAGAAGGATAGGTTAGCTACATTATAAATTCTTTAAAACATTGTGGATGGTTGGTTATATTAGGTAAGTATAGCTACATTAAAAAATACTGTATAATAATTGTATGGTTGCTTACTAAATCACTTTTTAATATGTAGATATCCAGGGCTAGGAAACCGTTTACATGATTTCACAGTATCTTCAATGTAGCTGTCTTAACCATATCATCCGCCCACAATGTTTTAAAGTATTTACAATGTAGCTAACCTAACCTTTTACAATGAACGAAAAAAAAAAAAAAAACCTCGAAGATGCACGATCGGACCTTTGGCTCTCTCGTCTGTGAAAAGAAGGCTTCCCGAATGGCAAACCCCCCCCCCCCCCCCCCCCCCCTTCTTATCAGGACCAGCCCTCGGGTGAGACTGCGCATGAGCTCACGCCAGCCGTGTTTCCTGTTTCCTGTTTCCGGCAGGCGTCACATCCCGGCCGCCTCGTTCAGTCGCGGGCAGTCTCACTTCAGATCTCGCTAATGATTTGGAATTGAAAACTATCGAGAGAAAAAAAGTAGCACCTTCTTTGGAAATGAAAAAAAAAATACCCTAAATTATTGGAGCTAATAATGTTAGTAAGTATTATTTTCGTAACCATTTTAGGCGACTGAAGTTAAAGGGTACAGTCACTAGAAATTTTCAACGTCAGTGGATAACACGAGAGAAGTAGCCTTAAGTAGACTGATATGTGTAAGTGATGAGCTCGCTACTTACATTTGCTTTAGAAGCATAGTTTGCTGCCAGTAGAAACTTCTTGTTTGTTTAGATTTGTCTATACAAAAGTAGAATTAAATTAATTTTTTTAAAATAAGATTTATTCTTACTGCGCAATTATAAATTTCATCTCTTTCACTCCGTATTTGTTTCGGTCAAAATCTGTCAACGATTTTAAGCAAACCGCGAACTTGCTAGGGACATCTATGAACCTGCGAAGTTGGCAGTTTTGCAGGGCCGGTGCAAGGAAAATTGGCGCCCTAGGCGAAAAACCTTAATTGCCCCCCCCCCCCCGGGCCGGAAACCCCAAAAAAAATTTTCCTTGCCTCAAATTACATCACGTAAGCCTAAGATTTGGTCAACAATCAAATGTAAGCAGGTCGCCTTGGACTTTAGATAATTACTTATATCAATATAAACATTCCAAACTGTTACAAAAATCCATTTTCATCTAGTTTCAATAATCGTTAAACATGTTACATCAGCTGTTATGTGTCGTGCTGCGCCGCCCCCAGCTACTTGGCGCCCTGGGCGGTTGCCTGGTTCGCCTGTATGGACGCGCCGGCCCTGCAGTTTTGGAAAGAAAACATCTGGTTGGCTCCTAACTCGGTGGTGGGTTTGCCGTGCCTTCCTAGAGTAAGAACAGGAACCATATGGACCCATTTTATTAAACACTCCACTTTACATGCACACTGCCGTCAAATCATGTGAAATCATTCTCCTAATGGCGTATTTGGCCGTGAAATATTTTCAGCCACACGAAAAACATAAGTGAATCAAACGCTTGTGATGATATGGTAAGGTATAAGCTACTTATTAGACTTTACCTTCGGAGCCACGGCAGAGCCGTATGAGCTATTTAGCCCGATTATCGAACGTCAATATCGTGTTATCGGGATAACTAATATTAATAACATTCAGTGCATTGTAATTAAAAACAGGTTACAATAAGCTGCTCTATTGCCTCAATGTTGATTTAAAACCTTTCTTGGACATACTGTTAAAACGAACAATGACGCATGTCAAAAGAAAAGTTTTAAAACCATCTTCCCCATATTACGAAATCTTCCAAAGAAAGCCCATTATCTTGTTTGTACAAACCCGTAACATTATTTCAATCCCTTTAAAATGAAAGAAAAGAATCGGTGCCGTATTACGGAATGTCTTGACCCAAGACTGCCGGGTTTAAGAGCGACGACTACATAATCTTAGTTGTCCCATTTCGACCGCAAACGACGGCCTTGCCGAGGAGATGCGAGTGGTTGCAGGAGAGCCAACAGCAATACAGCAGAAGACGTAGGAGACAGCTTGATGCATCTGGCGGACAGCTGCGTGACCCAGACAGCTGCGGCATTGTACAGGGTGTCCGTGGTGTGCGTGTGCCGGGAGGCCATTGTTGTCACGGACCGCAGCCCTCGGGAGACGTTACTGTAGCGCTGGGGCAGTCGGTCCCGCCGACCACCTGTCGCAGCGCGCACGCGAGCCCGGTTACTACCCGGCCTGCAGACATCTGGTCTCTAGCGCCACCTTCCGGTACTAGCCGGCCTGCAGACATCTGGTCTCTAGCGCCACCTCCCGGTACTACCCGGCCTGCAGACATCTGGTCTCTAGCGCCACCTCCCGGTACTACCCGGCCTGCAGACATCTGGTCTCTAGCGCCACCTCCCGGTACTACCCGGCCTGCAGACATCTGGTCTCTAGCGCCACCTCCCGGTACTACCCGGCCTGCAGACATCTGGCCTCTAGCGCCACCTCCCGGTACTACCCGGCCTGCAGACATCTGGTCCCTAGCGCCACCTCCCGGTACTACCCGGCCTGCAGACATCTGGTCTCTAGCGCCACCTCCCGGTACTAGCCGGCCTGCAGACATCTGGTCTCTAGCGCCACCTCCCGGTACTACCCGGCCTGCAGACATCTGGTCTCTAGCGCCACCTCCCGGTACTAGCCGGCCTGCAGACATCTGGTCTCTAGCGCCACCTCCCGGTACTACCCGGCCTGCAGACATCTGGTCTCTAGCGCCACCTCCCGGTACTACCCGGCCTGCAGACATCTGGTCTCTAGCGCCACCTCCCGGTACTACCCGGCCTGCAGACATCTGGTCTCTAGCGCCACCTCCCGGTACTACCCGGCCTGCAGACATCTGGCCTCTAGCGCCACCTCCCGGTACTACCCGGCCTGCAGACATCTGGTCCCTAGCGCCACCTCCCGGTACTACCCGGCCTGCAGACATCTGGCCTCTAGCGCCACCTCCCGGTACTACCCGGCCTGCAGACATCTGGTCCCTAGCGCCACCTCCCGGTACTACCCGGCCTGCAGACATCTGGTCTCTAGCGCCACCCTCCGGTACTAGCCGGCCTGCAGACATCTGGTCTCTAGCGCCACCTCCCGGTACTACCCGGCCTGCAGACATCTGGTCTCTAGCGCCACCTCCCGGTACTACCCGGCCTGCAGACATCTGGCCTCTAGCGCCACCTCCCGGTACTACCCGGCCTGCAGACATCTGGTCCCTAGCGCCACCTCCCGGTACTACCCGGCCTGCAGACATCTGGCCTCTAGCGCCACCTCCCGGTACTACCCGGCCTGCAGACATCTGGTCCCTAGCGCCACCTCCCGGTACTGCCCGGCCTGCAGACATCTGGTATCCAGTACTACACTGCCTGTAGACATCTGGTCTCTAGCGTCACCTCCCGGTACTACCCGGCCTGCAGACATCTGGTATCTAGCGCCACCTCCCGGTACTAGCCGGCCTGCAAACATCTGGTCTCTAGCGCCACCTCCCGGTACTACCCGGCCTGCAGACATCTGGTCTCTAGCGCCACCTCCCGCTACTACCCGGCCTGCAGACATCTGGCCTCTAGCGCCACCTCCCGGTACTACCCGGCCTGCAGACATCTGGTCTCTAGCGCCACCTCCCGGTACTACCCGGCCTGCAGACATATGGCCTCTAGCGCCACCTCCCGCTACTACCCGGCCTGCAGACATCTGGCCTCTAGCGCCACCTCGCGGTACTACCCGGCCTGCAGACATCTGATCTCTAGCACCACCTCCCGGTACTACCCGGCCTGCAGACATCTGATCTCTAGCGCCACCTCCCGCTACTACCCGGCCTGCAGACATCTGGTATCTAGCGCCACCTCCCGGTACTACCCGGCCTGCAGACATCTGGTCTCTAGCACCACCTCCCGGTACTACCCGGCCTGCAGACATCTGGTCTCTAGCGCCACCTCCCGCTACTACCCGGCCTGCAGACATCTGGTCTCTAGCACCACCTCCCGGTACTACCCGGCCTGCAGACATCTGGCCTCTAGCGCCACCTCCCGGTACTACCCGGCCTGCAGACATCTGGCCTCTAGCGCCACCTCCCGGTACTACCCGGCCTGCAGACATCTGGTCCCTAGCGCCACCTCCCGGTACTACCCGGCCTGCAGACATCTGGTATCCAGTACTACACGGCCTGTAGACATCTGGTCTCTAGCGTCACCTCCCGGTACTACCCGGCCTGCAGACATCTGGTCTCTAGCGCCACCTCCCGGTACTAGCCGGCCTGCAGACATCTGGTCTCTAGCGCCACCTCCCGGTACTACCCGGCCTGCAGACATCTGGTCTCTAGCGCCACCTCCCGCTAACACCCGGCCTGCAGACATCTGGCCTCTAGCGCGACCTCCCGGTACTACCCGGCCTGCAGACATCTGGTCTCTAGCGCCACCCGGTACTACCCGGCCTGCAGACATCTGGCCTCTAGCGCCACATCCCGGTACTACCCGGCCTGCAGACATCTGGCCTCTAGCGCCACCTCTCGGTACTACCCGGCCTTTATTCATCTGGTCTCTAGCGCCACCTCCTGGTATTACCCGGTTGCAGACATCTGGCCTCTAGCGCCACCTCCCGGTACTGCCCGGCCTGCAGACATCTGGCCTCTAGCGCCACCTCCCGGTACTACCCGGCCTGCAGACATCTGGCCTCTAGCGCCACCTCCCGGTACTACCCGGCCTGCAGATATTTGGTCTCTAGCGCCACCTCCCGGTACTACCCGGCCTGCAGACATCTGGCCTCTAGCGCCACCTCCCGGTACTACTCGACCTGCAGACATCTGGTCTCTAGCGCCACCTCCCGGTACTACCCGGCCTGCAGACATCTGGTATCCAGTACTACCCGGCCTGCAGACATCTGGTCTCTAGCGCCACCTCCCGGTACTACCCGGCCTGCAGACATCTGGCCTCTAGCGCCACCTCCCGGTACTACTCGACCTGCAGACATCTGGTCTCTAGCGCCACCTCCCGGTACTTCCCGGCCTGCAGACATCTGGTATCCAGTACTACCCGGCCTGCAGACATCTGGTCTCTAGCGCCACCTCCCGGTACTACCCGGCCTGCAGACATCTGGCCTCTAGCGCCACCTCCCGGTACTACTCGACCTGCAGACATCTGGTCTCTAGCGCCACCTCCCGGTACTACTCGGCCTGCAGACATCTGGTCTCTAGCGCCACCTCCCGGTACTACCCGGCCTGCAGACATCTGGTCTCTAGCGCCACCTCCCGGTACTACCCGGCCTGCAGATATCTGGCCTCTAGCGCCACCTCCCGGTACTACTCGACCTGCAGACATCTGGTCTCTAGCGCCACCTCCCGGTACTACCCGGCCTGCAGACATCTGGTCTCTAGCGCCACCTCCCGGTACTACCCGGCCTGCAGACATCTGGTCTTTAGCGCCACCTCCAAGTACTACTCGACCTGCAGACATCTGGTCTCTAGCGCCACCTCCCGGTACTACCCGGCCTGCAGACATCTGGCCTCTAGCGCCACCTCCCGGTACTACCCGGCCTGCAGACATCTGGCCTCTAGCGCCACCTCCCGGTACTACTCGACCTGCAGACATCTGGTCTCTAGCGCCACCTCCCGGTACTTCCCGGCCTGCAGACATCTGGTATCCAGTACTACCCGGCCTGCAGACATCTGGTCTCTAGCGCCACCTCCCGGTACTACCCGGCCTGCAGACATCTGGCCTCTAGCGCCACCTCCCGGCACTACTCGACCTGCAGACATCTGGTCTCTAGCGCCACCTCCCGGTACTACCCGGCCTGCAGACATCTGGTCTCTAGCGCCACCTCCCGGTACTACCCGGCCTGCAGACATCTGGTCTCTAGCGCCACCTCCCGGTACTACCCGGCCTGCAGACATCTGGCCTCTAGCGCCACCTCCCGGTACTACTCGACCTGCAGACATCTGGTCTCTAGCGCCACCTCCCGGTACTACCCGGCCTGCAGACATCTGGTCTCTAGCGCCACCTCCCAGTACTACTCGACCTGCAGACATCTGGTATCTAGCGCCACCTCCCGGTACTACCCGGCCTGCAGACATCTGGTCTCTAGCGCCACCTCCCGGTACTACCCGGCCTGCGGACATCTGGTCTCTAGTGCCACCTCCCGGTACTACCCGGCCTGCAGACATCTGGTCTCTAGCGCCACCTCCCAGTACTACTCGACCTGCAGACATCTGGTATCTAGCGCCACCTCCCGGTACTACCCGGCCTGCAGACATCTGGCCTCTAGCGCCACCTCCCGGTACTACTCGACCTGCAGACATCTGGTCTCTAGCGCCACCTCCCGGTACTACTCGGCCTGCAGACATCTTTTATCCAGTACTACCCGGCCTGCAGACATCTGGTCTCTAGCGTCACCTTCCGCTACTACCCGGCCTGCAGAAATCCGTCCGCTATGTTATTCCTTTTGGGCTGTGACCATCTTGGAAACTATATTATTTGCTGTATTGTGATTTTATTAAATTGGTTTCTGTTTTGATAAAAGGTATTCATATATATTTTTTGTCAATATTTTGTTGATTGATAGCAATACAAGTTTTGACAATAAAACTGATTGTTTCACAAAAAACAAAAATAACAGCGGTCGCAGCCAGACTCCAGTTTGTAAATGAAGCTCCTAGGTGGTCGTCCAATCAGGCGACTGCACACCTACCATTAGACGCGCCAGAAGAAGGGTTTATTATGTATCCCCTAATTTCCAGTAGTGCTTGTGAATTCATTTTTTTTTTCCTTGAGGCTTCTCTATGACATGCAGTGCAATGGATTATAACCATAATAATTAATATAAATAAATCTTCTCCTTTGCAGGAATTATTCAAAGAATGCATTCTTGCATATTTGTGCACCTATACACTGGCGCACTCGTAAACTTGCACTCAGGTGTGCACATCTGTATAACTGTCAAGAAGCGCCCGCAGATATCCACGAGTCTATTAGTAGGGGAGTGGTTGGGGGGGGGGGGGCAGAGTTTTGCGCTTGGGATAACCGACACAAGTCATCTCTGGATATGTTACTTGTTTTTTGTACACTGTCCATATTTTCGTCTATATTATGCATGCGATAAGCAGAAAACTTAAAAAAATATATAAACAGAAAGTTTACCTTAGAACATAGTTTTAACTTGAAACGCGTTTTACAGTCACTATTTTGAAAGGGTAAACGGTTCCTCAGTGAGGAACCCATAATTCCAAGGGGGGGGGGGGGGGCAAAACTCCCCCTCCCTCCCGGATGCTTAAAAAGATTCTTATATACTTTTATACGCCATGTGTGAAGTTTCGGTGGGTAACAAGCACTAAACGAAAGTCATTTGACCAAATTTCGAAGAAACGCCTTTCGGCCCATTAGGCCTGGTGCCCCATTCGACCTGAGAAACCTGTCTGGCGTCAGCCGGGCATGTGGAGGGGGCGGTGCTTTCAAGCAACACGGATCCTTGAGTTAGGCAACAAGCTTGTGTCGAAGCTTTGATAGGCCTATTCCAACACGTCTATCAGCTGTTCCCTGATTCCACCTTTGTGGTGCTGGTACAGGGCGGAAGGGGGTGCGGAAAGGTGGACATGTTCCGGAAAACATGCTGCTCCATGTTGATTAATGTCTCAGGGCTCAGGACACAGCCAACTGTCTGGTCAGCTGAGTGCGGTAGAGGGGCTGAGGCGGCGACTGTGCTGGGTTGGTGGCCCCAGCCGCTGGTCTAACACCTTCCCGATCAAACAACAGGGAGCGATCCTTAACAGTTCTGTTTTAAATAATAAAGCTCTGGAATTCATCTAGAAACGAACTGGAATGTTACTCCCACCCCACCCTACCCTGATAGGGCGCATATGTGGGAGGGAAAGCGGGGCTCCAGAAGGGGGGCGGTGGGGGCTGTGGGGGCGATAGCCCCTCCCGAGACCAATTCTATTGATTAGTGTATATTTATGTTTACTTAAATATTTAATTTCATATGTTAAACTTTTATCTCATGAAAAGTTGCATGGAATCTACTATGGTTTTGTATTTGAAACCTGTAATTTGTAAATAATATTCCAAGGCCAATATCTGACCACTTTAATTTTTTTGCAACTACGACCTTTCTTTGTGCGATAGCCCTTCCCGAAAAGTCATCCGGAAGCCGCCATTGCGGGAGGGGAACTCGAGAATGCCGGCCGTTGGTAGGGAATAATCCGGTGTCTCGCTCGGCCCGGTGTACGGTCTGCTACTGCCGGAGGAAGTGTTCGCGCCGGCTGCACTATCTGCCCGCTGACCAAGGACGAGCGGGCCGGAAGCCCGCCGCGAACAATCGCCGCCGCCCGGAGGAGTGAAGGAGTGATGAGCTGGCTGTCGGCCCGCCATTGTGTGGGGCGCGCGTGTGTTTTAATAACCGTGCGATGCCTGTCGGCGGACACCGTGACATTTCCTTACAATTACTAGAGACCGGAAAAATTCGCGAATTCATTTCCTGATATACTATACTAGAAGCCAAACAACTATACCTTTAAATTGCTTCTGTGATTGGCTCACTCACAGCTTATCTGAAAGGACATTTGAGCCAAATGATAAAACCTTCAACCAAAAAAGTATCGGATCACAAGCATCTCAGTTGACATGTTTCACGAGTCAATAGCCAACCAGCAGGTGTAATTTGCCTGCTTGTGTAGGGGACTGCGAAGTCTATCCTAGAGGTCACTGAAAGCTTTGAATATATATACTGTATAGAAGTGGCGGGTGGATAGGATTTACTCTACGTTTTTCAGAAGCTTATGATGAGCAGCTTGGGAACTTCACCGCTGCAGTGCGCTGCCGTAACGCCCTGTATCGTCTTAGTTGTTATTTATACGTTAGAGCGCAGCACTGTCGCCCGCTGTCATTCCCCCCGCAACCCCCACTCAACATTCACTTCAGCTCAAGATCGTTCAACAGGAGGGGGAAGGGGTGTTTGAAGAGTTCGACACTTGTCCGCCAGGGACCACCACAAGTCTATGCCCTAGAGATGGTGGCGATTGCGGCGGTTAATTAACCAACTACCTCAAAACCGTATTAGAAATTTTAACCTGGGCTGGCGACTTCTATACAGTATATATATTCAAAGCTGAAAGTGAGAATTTTTCCAGTCTCTATAACAATTACTGTAGTTAGTACAGTTGCGCCTCGGGCCTGCTCATACCTGTGGGCGCAGCTTCCGCGAGTGACAAGACTGCAGCCACGCCCTGAATGTCACCGAGCCCAGGAATTACCCCGTCCGTACCTATCGACGGCGGGCATAGGAGTATTTTTTGAGGTAGGTAAATAAAAAACAAAACAAATATTGAACATGCATATTTAATTTTAAAAAAAATGGGGGGGGGGTTGGTCCGTAAAGTCGGTTTACGGGCGATAATTTTACGTGATAACGTCATAAGAAAACATCGATGAAAGAATTGCATACTTTTTTTTTAATTTTCAAATATTATTTACAGTTTTTTTGCAAATTTAATTTAAATGATTTGTTTAAATCTAATCAAGAAAAATCGGTTAAAAAAAGCCCGCCTTAACCTGTTTGGTATTACAGAAGATTTTCTCGCACGGTGGTTGGCCGGTTTTTGCACGCTCGGCTCAGGCGGAACGTGAAAATTTTTCGTGCGTGCAGCCGGCGTTCATCGATTTATAAGACGTTATCACGTCAATATTATGTTGTACATTCGCCACTCCTAGTTAACTCTGTGTGTCACAAAGAAAACCGGAATAATGGACTGGTTACGCGCGGGTTTTTCTGTGCATTCATTCGTCTTTTGTTTGTCCACGTGTTTGTCAGAACATGATGCGAATCATTCAAAAGGAAGTGTGTTCAAATGAACGTGCATTGCTATTGATTTGAGAGCAGGAAATTTCGCTTGTTGGTCTGACGTCACCCTGACGCTTTCCCAACGGCTGTTTTTCCTCAGCGAGGACCTTCATGGTTCCCTTGCGACCAGGGGCCTAGCCAGGGGGGGGGGGGGGTTTAGGGGTTCAAACCCCCCCCCCCCCCTAGCAACAAATCTTGAATTAATTTCTTATTCATCACTCAAACAAATTTCATATTAAAATTAATAAAATTTTTAACATTACAATATTTTAATTTAAGTACCGAAACTGCTAAAATAGCACTATTTTTCATCTTAAAATCCAAATTTTCCCGGGGGAGGACCCCCGGGCCCCTCACCGCTTTAATACGGGGGGGGGGGGGGCGCATGCTTCTTAACACCCCTCATACACAAATCCTGGCTACGCCACTGCTTGCGACATCGGCTCGCGGCGGAGGGGCGTGGCCGAACGAGCGAGGTCCAGTCGCGAACACAGAGCGAGAGTGTGCGGGAACGCAGACCACGCGAGTGCGCCAAACTCCCGTGTCTTTACTGTCGACACACGGACACGCTGCCGTACGGGCAGAGTGGCTTCTCGCACAGTTGCTCGCAGGGGTTGTTGACACCTCATATTGCGTCATCCGGCTTGTTGTGTTGCAGTCGAACAACCTGACTGCAGCCGAGGGCGAATCCTTGGTCAGCAATTGGTTCAATGACCTCCAGGATGGACTCCAATATCCTCTACTCACTCGGGCAAATGCCAGCTGTTCATTGGCTGCTGACTTGTGAGTAGTCTCGACTGGGTGGCCTGTGATTCGACACTTCTACGAGTGAGGGTCTCTAATTGGCCCCTCAGTCCTCCAGATTAACAGTGGACCAATGGCAGAAGCAGCACTAAGGTATAATTATTTGAATTTTAGCATAACACGAAATTAACCCGCGAATTTTTCAGGTCTCTAGCAATTGGAAAAGGGGGGGGGGGAACTGATCCCCCCCCCCTCTTTTATCAAGTGCAAAACAAGGAACAAAATAACTGTAGTTAGGTAATTCGTAACTCATCCTCAAATAGAATTGTTCGAAAAAAAAAAATACTTTTAGTTGATTTTTTTCCTTCTGTTAATTATTGTACGGCGCCACAGATCCTCAGACCCCACTGAATGGCACACTGCAAGGGGCGGAGCGATGCAAGATGTCATGGACACGTGCCACTGCTGGTTACACTGCCATGACGAACGCGCACGGAAAACAAGCCAGAATCAGGCCATGTCGACAGTTGTAGACACAGGGAGTGGCTGTCAGGAAGAGGGTTTTTTTTCCTAACCTAAATAATAACTAAATGTATTTGGGAAGGGTCTGGGTTAGGGAGAGACTCTAAGTGCGTCTCAGGCCGAAGCCAATACGCTCTAAGCATGCAGGTTATGAACCATGCAGGAGAGGAAGCATGCATCATGTGCTAGGAGGGGATTGGCCAGCCATGGCAAAGTTTTAGCCCTCACTGACTATTCTAGGTTAAAAAACTAGATAAGTTGGGTCCAGGTAAAACATGCATAAACACAGGGAAAACCCTGGGCACTTACATACGGGATACAAAATTACATGCGGGTTGGCTACGGGATTAGAATGAGGGCTCGGGAAGAAGATTTGGAAGAGTAGAAAATATCTACTAAGCAAGGGCGGGCACTTGGACATTTTTGTCCGCATTGGGGGGTTTTTGGGCATAACTGGTTGTTAGGGGGCGACTGCCAGGCTGCCAGCCGGCCGAATTAGTTGAAATGGAAGAGGGACTGCGGACTGCAGGTATGAGTGCGGCGAGGCTGGGCAGGTGAGGTCATTGGCGGGTGGCGGCGCGAGACAGTTCCAGCTGCCCCCCCTCCCCTGCACCCTTCTGACCCCCCCCCCCCCCCCCCACTTCCCCCCACATGCCCGAGTCTCGAGAACTGCAGTCTCCGTCCGGTACTATCGGCAGGGCCATGACATTTTCGCGAAAAAATATTCCGACCAAAGCTGTGTGTTAAAACTCTGTAGCATTTTCTGTCTCTCGTGGTTGGCTGGGTTTATCTCAGGCGCATGTCTACTGTCGGCGCACCAATCACAGCCATCCAGTGCTGAATGCCCCCGGCCAGACAGGGCGATGTCTAGAGACCGGAAAAATTTGCGAATTCATTTCGTCATATACTAGAATCCAAACAACCATACCTTTAAATTGCTTCTGTGATTGGCTCACAGTTTATCTGAAGGACATTGAGCCAATGAAAAAACCTTCAACCAGAAGTATCGAATCACAAGCATCTCAGTTGACATGTCTCACGAGTCAGTAGCCAACCAGCAGCCTGCTTATGTAGGGGATTGCGAAGTCTGTCCTAGAGGTCACTGAAAGTACGAATTTTTCCAGTCTCTAGCGATGTCTTCTCTCGCAGACGGCCGCCAACCACAAGGGAGCATTTGCTAAAGCGGGCATACCTTGTTGCAGTCTAATGAGCGAGCAGATTATTTCGCGAAAAACGTATGCCCCTAAATATCATCTATCTTGCTCATTATATTCCGTGTTTTTGCACGCGATTTTTAACAAATAAATTTTATAAATATATTTAAATGTTTTTTGCCTACTAAACAAGCCCTCATTTAATGGTTTTCACGAACCTTAAGGAAAAAAATTTTACGCCACTCCTGAATGCATGAAAGCATGAGGTACACACATTCATAACAAAGTAAAAAAAAATTAGGTTTTACCAATAAAAATTTAAATATGAGTTTATCATGGGTTTTGGATAAAAATTTTATTTTCACTGATTTACAAATGGTATGCAAAAATAAATCGATTCAGGACAAAGGCTACGTAATTAATCCAAACCTTCAGTAGGCCTACTTGCTAGGTGAGTCACGTGACCACTCGACCAACCTGCTGTCGGCCATGTTGTCACAGACAGGTGTGACATCTGTCCGTGTCATGTCGCTTAGTGTCTGATAGTTCGTATTACATTTCTACAAGTTGATTTTTTAATGGTCCAGAACTCATTATAAACACTTTAGAAGAGAAAGATTGTCGTAAATACGTTTAATAGTTATTTTCTCGTTGTTGGTGCTTCTCGTAAACACCCAATAGGCCTAATTTATTAAACAAGCGTAAAAAATGGTCCAGGCAGTACAGTTAACATTAAACATTTATGTTTTGAATTTAGTTACTACCTGTTTTGAAACAACAAAAACCATAAAAAAGAACTTGTATAATTTTTATTCCTCTACGGTGAAGTTACAACCCAATAACGTGGTAAAAAAATTGCTAGACAACCCTTCCTGATAATTTAAACACTCCCACTGTAATATGAAATGTACAACCTGCTGCAACATGTGGGCTGTTCGTTTGTGATTCAGAGCAGCGGCGTGAATGTTTCGAGCAGACCTCCACTCGCTGGGCGAGTGCTCTACTCGCTGGGCGAGTGCTCCGTGAGTTGTGCGCCTAGAGTCAGGAGCGAGGGATATAGCTCGCAGGGAGATAGATATACCACCCCCCCCCCTTTTTTTTTTGCGAGTTTGGTAAAACAAATTGTCAAAATATCACGAATAATTTTTGAATTAATATTGAAACTTGATTTCGTATTTATTCTCCTACAGTCACATGACTTACGAAAGAATATTCCCCACGGTATTTTTTTCTGACAAGAATTTCGTCGTTACGTGTATAGTAAATTTCACGAAACAATAACAACTTCTCGACAGCGCGATCATCAGCGACGACTGAGAAAGTGTTTTTTGGGTGAGGAGGTGTGGGGGGAAGTAATTGACGGAGTTAATGGGCGAAGAGAAACGGAAGTCAACGGAAAAAAAAAACCGCCAGCCCACTTGTTTCTTGCTCGCGATGAATGTGCGCGCGGGGAAAGCATCATGAAGCGTTGTTACGTGGCTGGGAAACGATTATCGCCAAGCTAGCTTTCAAATAAATTTTTACAAAATGTTTTAATTTTTTTGACCTGATAACGTCTTATAAATCGACGAACGCCGGCTGCACGCACGTAAAAGCATGACTCATTGTCACGTTCCGCCCGAGCCGAGCGTGCAAGAACCAACCAACCACCGTGCGAGAAAATCTTCTATAATTTCAAACAGGTTAAGGCGGGGATATTAACTATTTGTTCGTGACTATACAAATTATTAAAAATTAAATTTGCAAAAACTGTAAATAATATTTGAAAATTGAAAAGTATGCAATTTTTCATCAATGTTTTTCTCATGACGTTATCACGTAAAATTATCGTACGTAAACCGACTTTACAGACAGTTACTGAATTTAAAGATGGATGAATGAACTAAAAATTGGCGGAATCATATTGTTATAAAAGTCGTATTATTTGCAACACGAGAACGCATGGATTCGCACGTTACCGAGGTTACATGTTTACAAATCACTGGCGAGTAGAGACCTGAAATATTCTCTGGTTCATTTCGTGTTATGCTAAAATTCAAATAATTATACCTTAGTGCTGCTTCTGTCATTGGTCCACTGTTAATCTGGAGGACTGAGGGCCAATTAGAGACCCTCACTCGCAGAAGTGTCGAATCACAGGCCACCCAGTCGAGACGACTCACAAGTCAGCAGACAATGAACAGTTGGCATTTGCCCGAGTGTGTGTAGAGGATATTGGAGTCCATCCTGGAGGTCATTGAACCAGCGAATTTTTCCGGTCTCTAGTGACTAGTACCTTTGAATATATATATACTGTATAGAAGTCGCCATCCCAGGTTAAAATTTCTAATACGGTTTTGAGGTAGTTGGTTAATTCACCGCCGCAATCGCCACCATCTCTAGGGCATCGACTTGTGGTGGTCCCTAGCGGACAAGTCTCGAACTCTTCAAACACCCCTTCCCCCTCCCGATGAACGACGTTGAGCTGCAGTGAATGATGGATGAGGGGTGCGGGGAATGACAGCGGGCGACAGCGCTGCGCTCTAACGTGTAAATAACAACTAAGACGATACAGGGCGTTACGGCAGCGCACTGCAGTGGTGAAGTTCCCAAGCTGCTCATCATACGCTTCTGAAAAACGTATAGTAAATCCTATCCACTCGCGACTTCTATACAGTATATATATTCAAAGCTAGTACTGAAAGATTCGCTCACGTTCATTTAATGAAATCAACGATGGAGTACAAATCACGGCCCCCACAAGGGCGGGACTGGGTGGACCACTGGTTCCAGGTCCCGGGCTATCTCAGTGTGTGAAATACGTATACACACTCGCTGACGTTATTTTAAAGTGAAACAATTTTATAAACAAAGCTTAGTTTGGACTTATAAAATACATAGTAACCATAATATTTCAACCTGCATGTTCAGGTTAAATAACATTCTAAGAAGAGTGTAGGTGAGAAATAACCTTGCAATTATAATGTAGCACGTGATTGTAAAATTGTGTGGGGTGGTGGTAGCTAGGTCCAGGGCCCGTAATCGAATGTGGAGGCAATGGTACAAGTAAATACTTCCAGGCCGCGGGGGTGCGAGCGTGGCAGAACTGGGCGCCATCTCCTCTGCTCGGGAAACTAAGGCATCAGGGTGTCCACAAGGAAAAAAAAAAATATTTCGTACCAACTTAGGCGAGAAAAAAGTACTATAGGCCTATTTGAAAAAAAAAGTACTAAATTTTAATTTGTTACGGTTTGAACGTATTAGGAAATTATTATGACATTGCAACACACACATACGTTACATAGTTTTTTTTTAAAATAATTACGCTTGATAATAAAACATATTGGAGTTACTGTAATATTATTATATTAAAGAAAAAAAAAGTACTAGATCTGAGCGTAAAAGTACTAACTAGACCACCAAAAAACTTATAAAAGTACTAGATCTAGTGGGAAAGTACTAACTGTGGACACCCTGCTAAGGCTGTGGCGGCCTCTGATTTTTTTTGTTTAAATTTTTTCTTAACCTAACTAAAAACTAAGTGTGTTTGGGAGGGGTCCGGGTTAGGGGAGGGACCTAAGTGCGTCTCAGGCCGAAGCCTATACGCCTAGTCTTGCTGGGATTAGCCATGCAGGGAGAGGGTCGCATGCATCGTGTGCTAGGAGGGGATTGGCCAGCCATGGCAGCGATTGTTGCCATGACTAACTCCCCTCTAGTCTAAACTACTAGTCAAGTTGGGCCCAGGTGAAACCTGCATAGACACAGGGAAAACCCTGGGCCTCTGTACCACGACGCTGCGGGAAGGGCGCGCCGCCATTGGTCGAGCTGATAGCGAGGCCCCGCCCCCCCAGGGCAGCGGAGCAGAGCGACCCGCAGCCAGCTGACTCCGACCGCGATGTCCGATTACGCGATTACCTTCCACATTCAGTGGCGTAGCCAGGATTTGTGTATGGGGGGGTGTTAAGAAGCATGCCCGCCCCCCCCCCGTATTAAAGCGGGTTGGTCCGGGGGTCGTCCCCTGGGAAAATTTGGATTTTAAAGTGTAAAATAGTGCTATTTTAGCAGTTTTCGGTACTTAAATTTAAATATTGTAATGGTAAAAAATGTTATTAATTTTAATATGAAATTTGTTTCAGTGATGAATAAGAAATTTAATTAAAGATTTGGTGCTAAGGGGGGGGGGATGAACCCCTAACCCCCCCCCCCCCCGGCTACGCCCTTGTCCACATTCACCTGTCCCGTGCATCTGGTCCGCATTGTCCTTCACAGAGGGCAGCACTGTTAACATTCTCACATTCACTCGAACGGATTTCATCAACGGAAGTCTACATATGAGCAAATGTATGTTGCTGAAATATATATAATCGCATTTAATCATATATAATCATATATTCTATATAAATAATACATAAATAATGGAGTTACGCCCTTAAACCAAAATAAAAGAATTAAAGAGAATGATGTTATACAGAACGAAGAATTTGGAATGGATCGGAACGGATTTCATCAACGGAAATCTATATGAACAAATATATGTTGCTGAAATATATATAATCGCATTTAATCATATATAATCATAGATTCTATATAAATAATACATAATTAATGGAATAACGCCCTTAAACCAAAATAAAAGAATTAAAGAGAAAGTAGTGGTTTAATGATGCTATACAGAACGAAGAATTTGGAAAAGAAAATTCCTTCTTGCATGCCCCTCGGGGTTTATATCGAGAGGATAAAAGTGAAAACAAACGCCTATAAATAATATGATTAGTTTATCCATCACAGAGGGCAGCACGGTACATTGCTTGGCTTTACTGCACTGTTAGCATTCTCACGTTCACTTTGCCGAGAACGCCGGTTACAATTATCCAGTATCTCCGCAGATTTACGGAGACGGAGATCAGTTAGTTCGAACATGATTCCAAAATAATATCCTTAGTATATCAACAACAACAAACTGGTTAAGTCTGCAGCAAGTACACGCGGATGGCGAGATCCAAAGTTTGCAAAGCCAAAGGGAAGCTTTAGTATTAACTATTATCTTTGAAAGATTTGTGCAATGGGAGTGCATGACTTGATGTAAGCTTTTGGACATACGCCATTGCTAAGCACATGTATGTCTGTAGAAGAAAACTACAAAAAATCAAAAAGAAAAAAAAAATTAAGAAACAATTGCTGTCAACAGGATATGAACACCACATAATATTTTCATAACAGGATATGGTCAACAAACAAAGAAAAACTAAGAAAAATGGACTAAGATAACGAAAAACAAAACCACAAATGATGACACCACAAAAATATTGAATAAAAAAAGTATTAGTAAAAGATTAGTATTAAAGTATATAGTATTAACTGATTTACAAATGTTAACAAGATGGGCAGTTTTTTTTTAATAAAAACTCTTTTGAATATCAGGTTCAAAGCCGGGGTTTGGTATTTTTTCAAGTATTTTTCGCTTTTATCAGAGCAGTTTCATTTCATATTGTTTTGTTCACCTGTGTGTTTTTACCTTTGTTTAGAACGAAACATAACTTGGTATTCAAAATACGGCGGAGCGCCTACGAAGATTCTGTTATTTAAGATTAGGAAGAACTCTTTGTTTGTTTGAGTTAAATTCTCCGTTGGAAAGTCTGTGAATTTACTGTAATTTCTGACAGTGTGGCGAGATTTATACAAAATATGGATTAACTGAAATTTACTATTGGAATCTCGGTACATTTTTTTGAAAGTGTGTTCCGAGTTTAGTATGTGTTTAGGCCAACCCTGTTTATTTTCACTACTACACACTTTCGTAATTTTTATTCACGCTTTCGGGTACTTCGTTTTACGTTTTCAAAGCAACTTAACGAAAAAAAAAATGCAACTCAACGATGCCCAAGACGAAAAATAACAATCTAAAATAAAATGTTTGTTCGGAAATTATCATTTTCGCGCCTCCTACACTTTGTTTGTATTCATCATTTTTCTCATTGGTAGAAAATGGAAAAATTCGCGAGTTCAATGACCTCCAGGATAGATTACACGATCCTCTGCCCTACTTGGGCAAACGGCGCCTGTTCATTGGGTGCTGAATTTTGAGGCGTCTCAAGTGGCTAACTTGTGATTGGATACTTCATTGATTGATGGTCTCTGATTGGCCAAGAGTCCTACATGTTAACAGTGAACCAATAGCAGAAGCAGCACAACAGTATAATTATTTGAATTTTAGCATATCACGAAATGAACCCGCGAATTATTCCGGTCTCTACTCGTTGGTGCATATTGTCCATGGCGTCAGATGCCCGATCTCCATAGTTACAGTTCGCCGGCTCCGGTCAGACAGATCCGCTCCACGTGACTGTACCATCGGTATCTGACGTCACAGGTCACGTGAGCCAATCGAATGCCGTCAGCTCAGACGCGACTGTCCTGATGTACCGTTGCAGGTCATAATTTTATTTTTGACGTGACAACGTCTAATAAATCGATGAACGCCGGCTGCACGCACGAAAAAGTCCCGTTATGCACATTGTTCCGTTACGCTGTGTCCCGTTACGCTCATTGTACGCTTGTGCCGCAAGCGTACAATCTCTTCCACTGGACTGTTTATAAAGTGAAGTGATAAGTTATTGTGATTTTCTTTGCTTATTACAACAACAATTTCGGCAATAAAGGTTAATTATTCTTGCATTTTAAAAATCTGATTACTAGTATAATTTCAAGTATTTATTCTTTTATTATTAAAATAAAAATGATTCAATTTTATTCATAAAAGTATGCAATAATTGCATCTATGTTTTGTTATGACGTTGTCACGTTAAACCATCGTCCGTAAACCGACTTTACAGACAACCAATTTTTTTACACTGAACACTGTTAAACTTATATAGTTTTTGGGTGGCCCAACTTAAAAATATATATATAACATATAAAAATACCCAATGGATACTTTTTGCATAATTATTTGCAAAGTTTAATATTCAAAATTTTTTTTATCGTTTTAGATAAGGAGAACCCAATGGAACAAACAACTGTAAATTCTTGGGTTTAAAGGCAATGCTGGTGGGTGGCTACTCTGTGGTTGCGGTTTAATTATTTTTTTTCAGAAAAATTTATTTGATTTTATTTAGCTTTTAAAAATCATTGAAATTCTAATGATTTTAAAAGGCCCGTTAAAATTCAATATTTTTTTTATATCTTAAATTAAACGATAGCACATAGCAGCCGGAAAATATTCCTTAAAACGTTAACAGTTCCAGTTTTAAATTTCATTTCACTTGATATCAGGTAGGCCCTACTTGTTTCCGTGACGCCGTGAAGATGTCATCGCCCCTACATACCTCACCGGCAGAGAAAGAAGGGGGTTCAGTTGAAGAGGTTGAGCTGGTAGCCAGCTGTGCATCTGCGTGTCGAAGAGGCCCCAGCTCATCCGCGCACGTGTCGTGTCACGTGCCGAGCACGTGGGCACGCGGGCGCGGCACTTGTTGGCGTCTGGGCGAGAGTGCGCATGTGCTGGTCACGCGGCTGCGTTACAAGCAGGGGCGTAGGAACCGGGGGGGACGTGTCCCCCTGAACTTTTTGGGTGGAGGGGACTGTCCCCCCCAACTTTCTAGACAGTGATATTTTCATTTTATAATATTATTCTGCCCAACTTTATTTGTAATTTCTTTACTCATCAAATTTTATCTTAAGGAAACAATAATAATTTTAACATCGATGTATCCAATGGTTAGATACAAAAACTGCTTAAAAAGCGCTATTTTGCACTTTTAAAATAAAAATTTTCCGGTGGAGGACCCCCGGACCCCCCGTCTTAGTAAGAGGGGAATGGGTTTACATGACATCAAAATCATTATTTGTCCCCCCCAACTTTATGAACACAGCTACGCCAATGGTTACAAGTGGAACTTTACAACACGTCAGTAATCAGCAGAGACCTGTATAATTCGCGGATTCATTTCGCGATAGGATAGAGTCCAAATACTTTTGACATTATTTTGCTTCGGTGATTGGCTCACAGTTTATCTGAAGGACTCTGGGGCCAATGAAAAAATCTTTAACAGAAGAATTAGCGGAATCACGATCATTCCAGTCAACAGGTGTTACACGAGTCGGAAACCAATCAGCAGATGTAATTTGCACGAGTGCATGGAGGATCATGGAGTCCATGCTTTAGGGATTTGAAATCGCGAATTTTACAGGTCTCTAGTAATCAGTCATTTCGCGGCAGGCTCGGTGCTTCATCTGCTATCGGCTCACGGCTAACGTGCAGGAGTCCGGAGCAACGAGAAACACCCAGCCAAGGTGGAGGTCAGGCGTCTGACTTGACTTGCCGGGGAAGTTGAAAGCCGCGTGCCCAGTGCAGGTTCTGTGACCAGGGGCGTAGCCAGGGGGGGGGGGTTAGGGGTTCAAACCCCCCCCCCCCCTTAGCACCATATCTTTAATTAATTTATTATTCATCACTCAAACAAATTTCATATTAAAATTAATAAAAAAAATTACCATTACAATATTTAAATTTAAGTATCGAAAACTGCTAAAATAGCACTATTTTACACCTTAAAATCCCCATTTTCCCGGGGGAGGACCCCCGGACCCCCCGCTGTAATACGGGGGGGGGGGGGGGGGCGCATGCTTCTTAACACCCCCCATACGCAAATCCTGGCTACGCCACTGACTGTGACTCTCCAAGTTGCGTGGGAACCTCGTCATCACTCCACTCATCTAGTCGCCGGGTTGCGTCTACTGGAGCTCTTAATAGGCCCGCCTCGTCAGGGGTGTGTGTGTGTCGGCGAGGCGGGACTGGCTGGTGCTTCTATCGCGGTGTCTCCTCTGGACTGGCGCGCAGTCTTCTCCCAGTGCCTACGAGCGGTGACCATAACATTACATGGCGGAGAAATGAAGATCAAGGTGTAATGCAAGTCCCTTGAGTGCTGTCAATAATCTGTACCGGTTGTTTTACACAAAACAATTACTCTGAAAACACACGTTTTACCCATTTTCATTCTTCTAAAAAATACTTTTTAAAAATTCAATCCGAAATCAAAAGTCCTTTAGGCCCTCGGCGAACTCTTAAATGCTTCTCGTGAGCAGACCCCGCTCGGATATCTCGAGTAGTTTTGAAATGGCGTTGTTTTTCCTGAAGCTCTGCGCACCTTGTGTGTGTGCCCGGGTGGGCGGGGGCCTTAAGGGAATTTTCTGTTGGGATCACGTGGGCAAAATTACAAATGTGTCCTAACAGAAATGGTGTATACGACATAAATACCTAATATTTTACAACGATCTCGTTATTATGTTTTTGTTTGTTATCGAGAAACGCCGCAGATATTTAACTACCTACTCCCGTGAATAAATTTATATCTATAGGTAGAGACCGGAAAAATTCGCGGGTTCAATGACCTCCAGGATAGACTCCAATATCTTCTACACACTCGGGCAAATGCCAACTGTTCATTGGCTGCTGACTTGTGAGTCGTCTCGACTGGGTGGCCCTGTGATTCGACACTTCTACGAGTGAGGGTCTCTAATTGGCCCTCAGTCCTCCAGATTAACATGAAACAATGGCAGAAGCAGCACTAAGGTATAATTATTTGAAATTTAGCATAGCACGTAATGAACCCGCGAATTTTCCCGGTCTCTATCTACAGGTTAAGGTCGTAATCTGGCTCGGTTGAGCTCGGCTGATTGTCGTGTCCGATGCGCCGGAGCGAAGCGTGGCAGTTGCCGCTGCAGAGCGGCTTGCGCCGTGCTGTACCTCTCCGCGCGTGCCGCCGGAAACCGTGTAGGGGAGGCACTTCCTGCGGCGACCCCTCACCTGCTTCATTGAGGAGTCTGTTCGCGGCGCGTGCCCCCCTCCCGCCCCTTGCCCGCGGAGCAGCCCACTCCTGAACCGTGTCGGCGAGTGCTTTCAAGGCTTCATCAAGGGGGGTGTTCTGTAAAGACGGTTTACGGACGATAATTTTACGTGATAACGTCATAAGAAAACATTGATGAAAAAATTGCATACTTTTTTTAAATTTCAAATATCATTTACAGTTTTTTTGCAAAATTTAATTTAAATAATTTGTCTAAATATAATCACGAACAATTAGTTATGGAAATAAACTGAAATCAAGTCAATGTCAATAAATTGTTAGTTTGAAATGACGAAATTGGACAAATAAATCTAATTTTTTTCCCAATTGCTGCTTTAAAAAAAGGCCCGCCTTAACCTGTTTGATATTATAGAAGAATTTTCTCGCACGGTGGCTGGCCGGCACTTGCACGCTCGGGCTCATGCGGAACGTCACAATGAGTCATGATTTTTGTACGTGCAGCCGGGCGTTCATCGATTTATAAAACGTTATCACGTCAGCAATCATGAGGACTGCCGACAGAAGTGAAAACGTTTTTTCGAAATTTTTACGGAAAAAAATATCACGCAACAAATTTGTTTTATCACGTTAGTAAAATAACTCCTAAATTACTATAAAATACCCATTGCATAGTAATTGTAGGTATTAAAAAAGTAAAAAATGATGTTCTTAATTTTTAGGTTATATTGATACAAAGACTCCGTTTTCTTCGTTATTCAAACTATATATCTATATGAGAATATTAACATATTTTATACTCACTTTTTACTGCAAAGTAACCGTATACTTAAGATTTAAAAGCGCAATATGTTATACTAATAGGAACAGATATAGTGTTGTAGTTAACACTTCATGTGACCATGTCGATGATGACTTACATGAATTTACTCCCTATCCAAACCTTCCCATAGAAATTTTCACTTAAAAAAAATCTGATTTAAGATGCTTTTAAGGACGCACGTCATTGCTGGTCACACCGTATGTCACAAGAAATCTCAATAACGGACAAAGAAGATGAATACACAAAACCGATCTGCAAACACATGGAAAGCAAGCCAAAATCATCTGATGCCAAGAAATTAAAAAAAAAAAAAAAAACCACAAACGTACAGAAAAATCCGTGGAAGGAAGTTAGTATTACAGCTGTATATTTTGAATATTCACTTTCGTTTCCGTTATTTTGGGGTCCTTTTAGACGTACGGTGTAGCCAGAAATGGCGTAGGTTAACAAAAAAAGATCTTAAATAAATTCTCGCCGTTGCGAGAACCATTTATGGAAAAGAAAAGAAATATATAACGTCTTAAATTTAAGTAAAACACAGTAGCTTTAAAAGTGTTATTGTTTAGTACAGGTGATGGGACAAATTGCCATAAATCCATTTTTTTTCCCCTGTTACAATGGCATCAGGTACAATACCCCAGTTTGACCTTGGATCCAGAATCTTATCGGTCCATACAGATGCCTTTTGCAAATCCATTGTCTTGTCCAGTAAAGTATTTGACAAGGCTGCACGCCGCACATCCCAGGGTGTTTGGCAAAGAGGGGGGGGGGGGGGAGGACTAGCAGTTCCTCGTACCAAGGGCACTTTGACATATTTCTTTTGTCTTAGTCGGTAATTGCGAATTGTACCTTCAGTGTTATGGCCGCTACCTCCCGGAAGAGGGGATTGCAGTCCCCAAGGCCTGACCCCTCTTTGCCGTCCAAGGTCATACGGCAGAGAAGTTCCAGGACTTCATCAGCCCAGGTAGAACCTAAGGCATACCTTTGAATATATATATACTATATTCAAAGGGCATACGGACTTATTGCCTCAGAGCAGCGGTTCCAAACATTATTCAGCTGGCGACACACCTTTCCTCGTAGGAATACCTCCACGGTCTATCGGTCCATGGCGGAGTAAAATAAAACAAACCTTATTTGTAACGTATCCCTTCCTTATGTATACATAATTTACCATCAAATGTTGCAAATATATGCCCCTTTTTTTGAAGATACAGATTGATTATTGATAAATAATTTGTTTTCTGATTTAAAAAAAATGGTTGACAAAATATGAGCACTTTGTGGCAAAACAGATATTTATTTAACAATAGATATGTGTCTGCACACAATTCGATTTGTTTCTGATTTTTTTCTCATCTTTCTTGATGGTTTTGTTCGATGGCTTCTGATAGTTTTGGGATCGAGTCGCGCGACCCACCTGTAAACCCTTCCGCAACCCCGCTGGTGGATCGCGACCCACCGGTTGGTAACCGCTGCATTGCAGCGTTGCCATCCTTCGACCCACGTTGCGAGGAGGGGGAGGGAGGGGGGTGATTGTCCGACACGATCCAGTAAGGCTTGTATCCAATCTCTGCACTCCAGTGATATTGGAAGAGACCTGAAAAATTCGCGGATTCATTTCGTGATAGGCTAGGATCCAAAATACGTTTGCCTTATTTTTTTTTTTTTTTTACTGCATCAGTGATTGGGCCACTGTTTATCTGAATGACACTCGGCCAATGAAAAACTTTCAACAAAAAAGAAGTATCGAATCACGAGCGTCCCAGTTAACATGTGTCACGAGTCAGTAGCCAATGGGCAGATGTAATTTTTCCCGAGTGCATAGAGGATCATGGAGTCTATCCTACAGGTCATTTTGAAATCGCGAATTTTTCCGGTCTCTAGATATTGGTAGAGACTGGAAAAATTCGCACTTCAGTGACCTCTAGGATAGACTTCGCAATCCCCTACACAAGCAGGCAAATTACACCTGCTGGTTGGCTATTGACTCGTGAGACATGTCAACTGAGATGCTTGTGATTCGATACTTTTGGTTGAAGGTTTTATCATTGGCTCAATGTCCTTTCAGATGAACTGTGAGCCAATCACAGAAGCAATTTAAAGGTATAGTGGTTTTGAACTCGCGAATTCTTCCGGTCTGTAGATGTTGGTCTTCACCAGAGATGGGCTCGCTCGAGGTACGGCAGATACGCCCCCGGGACAGTCGGACCCAATGGGAGCCGGCAGCGCTGACCTCTAACCTCTCGGCGGGCCGCGGCAGGAACAATTGACTCTCAACGACCTCCTTCCGGCCATCTTGGGCCACCGCCGCCATCTACCACGGGAAGCCTTCTGTTCACAGACGAGAGAGACAAAACCCCAAGTTCCCCGAAGTTCATGCTCGCTTTACTTTTTCCGTATCTTTGATGTAGCTATCCTAACCAAATCAACCGTCCACAATATGTTTTTAAGTATTTATGATGTAGCTAACCTAACCTAACTGACCATTAGTATCCTTTTATCAACACCGCCATATTTATTTACAGTGAACAAAAAAAAACCGAAGATGCACGATCGGTAGAGACCGGAAAAATTCGCGAAATCATTTCGTGATACACTAGAATCCAAACAACTATACCTTTAAATTGCTTCTGTGATTGGCTCACAGTTCATCTGAAAGGACATTGAGCCAATGATAAAACCTTCAACCAGAAGTATCGAATCACAAGCATCTCAGTTGACATGTCTCACGGAGTCAATAGCCAACCAGCAGGTGTAATTTGCCTGCTTGTGTAGGGGACTGCTAAGTCTATCCTAGAGGTCACTGAAAGTGAGAATTTTTCCGGTCTCTAACGATCGGGAGTTTGTCTCTCTCGTGTGTGAAAAGAAGGCTTCCCGAACCAGACTCGCACACTTCGCCCGCCCGCTCTGTCGGGAAGTGGTTCCACTAGGCCCTATGCACTCCTGCAACACGCGAGGAGAACCCACGGACCGTAAAGGTTTCCATTAAAGTTAACGTCGCGTTGGATCGCGAGTGTAGCGCACGGAGCAGGCGCCCTATTCTTGACGGGAAGCCTAAGATGTACATCGAGTTCTGTCCCTGCCCGAACACGCCCGAATATTCACCTTCGGCCAACCTCGGGGTTATTTATTCTATATTTATATTTCTCTGTTTATTTTAATGTAGCTATACTAACCTAACTAACCGACCACTTTCAATATTTGAATTCTTTTTTCCTGCGGAAAAAATAAAACAAATCCCGAGGTTGGCCGAAGGTGAATATTCGGGCGTGTTCGGGCAAGGACAGAACTTGATGTACATCTTAGGCTTCTCATTCTTGACGCTGTTAGAGGAATATTAACTATCGGAATGACGTCAAGAACTGTCGTAATAATTCCGCCGCCACCGCCATCTTTGAGGGTTTGTTGTTCTTCGTAACTTCGATCTGTTGAAACCGATGAGGCTCCATCGTGTTTTTGAAAAAACTTTGAAATAGTGTGTGGACAGTTGGTTAAGTTAGGTTAGCTACATTTTAAATTTTGTAAATAGTGCGGATTTGTTAAGTTTGTATTTATGTTTGCTACAAAGTAAAACCAGCAACAATTTGTTCACCTTCGTTATCAATGATATCACTTGTAAAAGTTGCAAGGCCTAGCTTTGTACAATTGATATCGTTGGCAGCTGAATTTCCAAGGATTTTTTCTCGTAAGAGGTGCTGATATATTTTTGAAGTGAAAACTTCTATAGGAAGGTTTGGATAGGGAGTAAATTCATGTAAGTCGTCATCGATTTGGTCACGTGACGTGTTTTTTTTAATATATATTTCAAGGGTAAAACTTAATTTATTCTATTTTTAATGATACAACTTTTTTATTTCATCTTTATTTTCCAAGGAAATTTTAACGTTTTTGTGTGGTACATACTGCGAGTATTGGATATTTTTTAGTAGGTAGTTAAGTTGAGGTTATTTATTTATTCTTTTGTTTATTTATTTACGATGGGAATTCCTTCAAATGTCAGGTTATTGATTTTATTAGAGATAATGTTGATTATTTGTAGATTTAAGTTAGTAATTTTATTTTATTCTTTCAATGAAAAAAACTTCATTTCTTATAGTTTTAAAGTTTTTATTGGTAGGGGCAAAACTTAATGGGTTCGCGTCACCGACATGCTAGTGATATAATACCAAAATCATTTTCTTGCGTACATTTGACGTAGAAATGATTTCATATTACACGTTTAAAAACAAAATTTTAAGTTTTCACTTCTGTCGACAGTCCCCATGACTGACTTTTAGTTTGTTTTTTTTGACGCGATAACGTCTTATAAATCGATGGACGCCGGCTGCTCGCACGAAAAAGCATGACTCATTGTCACGTTCCGCCTGAGCCGAGCGTGCAAGAACCGGCCGACCACCGTGCGAGAAAATCTTCAATATGATATCAAACAGGTTAAGGCTGGCTTTTAAACTAATTGGTCTTGATTATATTTAAACAAATTATTTAAATTAAATTTGCGAAAAAAACTGTAAATAATATTTGGAAATTAAAAAAGTATGCACTTTTTCATCAATGTTTTCTTATGACGTTATCACGTAAAATTATCGTCCGAAAACCGACTTTACAGACAACTTTTTTTATTGAGTGTGTAGAACGGAGTGAAGAGTTCGGCGAGTGTGTGTGTTGTGAATGAGCACTAAGCACGAAGTGAGAAAGGCCTGTAGCATTCACGGCGAAGAAGACTGCGGACTGCGGAGAGATCTTCCCCCCCACCTCCCCCACTCCAACCTCCCCCCTCCCCACGCCTAACGGCTCGTGCGCGGCCCGTGCCCCGCCGGAAGTGGAGGGGGGGAGCGCTTCCGGTCACGCGCCGGGGAGCGCAGGTGTCTGCAGCACCACAGCTGCCGCCCGCTGGCATCTGCAGCTGCAGCTGCTGCCATCACAAACACTAACTGCGTCTTGTTTACCGTCGTTTCTTCTTGTACTTTTTCAACGTTTGTTTTCAATTTTAGATTTGTTTATTTATGATCTTCAGTTTGGCGCAGTTAGGGCGTTTACCTTCTCTTACACTGAACCATGTGTAGAGACCTGAAAAATTCGAAGGGTTCATTTCGTGTTATGCTAAAATTCAAATAATTATTGCTGCTTCTGCCATTGGTCCACAGTAGTATAGGAATGTATGTTCTAAAACAGGATTCAGGTTGTGGAGCCTGTGGAGCCGACCGCCATCTTGGATTGTGACGTCACGGCGGCCATTTTTAACTCAAAATTCCTCAAAATTGACTCAAAATGACTCAAAAATTCCCGTTTTAAGAAAAAATTTCCCGTTTTCGAGGGAAAAATTCCCGTTTCGAGGGAAAATTAGGATTTCGAAAAACCACAAAAGTCGTTTTGCATTAAAAACCACGAAATTCCTGATAGAGGCTTAAGCATCCTTAACTCAAGCCTCAGTTAAGCCTCTTTTAGGATTATGACGTCACCGTTGCTATTTTCGTTACGCCCGCCATCTTGAAAATCCGCAATTATTATGTTAGAAAATCGGGAAAAATTTTAAAAATCATTAAAAAAATTATTTGATCGAATTAAATAAAAATCTTAAAAACCACTGTTGGACTTATCGTTACGGTCGCCATCTTGGATTATATAAATGTTGCAATTTTCGTTACGCCCGCCATCTTGAAAATCTGCAATTTTTATGTTAGAAAATCGGGAAAAATGTTAAAAAATCATAAAAAAAATTATTTAATCGAATAAATAATAAAATATCTAAAAACCACTGTTGCAGTTAACGTTACGGTCGCCATCTTGGATTATATAAATGTTGCAATTTTCGTTACGCCTGCCATCTTGAAAATCTGCAATTTTTATGTTAGAAAATCGGTAAAAATGTTAAAAATCATTAAAAAAATTATTTAATCGAATAAATAATAAAATATCTAAAAACCACTGTTGCAGTTAACGTTACGGTCGCCATCTTGGATTATATAAATGCATATTTCGTTACACTTACCATCTTGGTTGAGTACCATGTCATTCTTACACTTTACGTTACGACCACCATATTGGATCCTATTAATGTTGCAATTATCGTTATGGTCGCCATCTTGAAATTTAGATGCATGCTTGGAAATCTTTATTTATTATCCGATTTTAATGAAAAAAGGTTCAAAATTCATCAAAAAATTAACTTAATAGAATTCTGATTATATCGATTCCCATCCTTGGTTCGAAACCGCTAAGAGCAAAAAAATAAAAAAAACATCAGATCCTTCCTACACAGAAGCCACCTACAGACTGACCTACCTCCACCAATAACAAGGTATTTACCATCAGCTGGTATGACGTCATGTCCGTCATCTTGTCTTCATCCGCTGGAGACCACCAACCTGTTTTCGTCCGTTAGAGTGTGCCGATACCATGTTAGTATAATTTTCTGGGCACCATACCATTGTCCTCAACTGTTGGCATTAAACTTTGTCATTTACCTTGAACTTTGACCTTGACCTTGAACTTTGACCTTGACCTCTAACTTTGACCTTGTCCTTGAACTTTGACCTTGAAATTTGACCTTGACCTTAAAATTTTACCGTGACCTTGATCTTTGACTTTTAACCTTGATGAACATCATGGATCCGTCATTGTATGTTTAGTACATGCTACCAGGAGCTACCACATGCTAGCGATCATTACCAACATCATGTTTTCATCTGCTGGAGGACACCATCTTGTGTGTACTCGTCTTACCATCATGATAGTTTTATTATAACCTGCTACAGTGCAGTAATCATTTATTACTGAGGTGCCCGACATCTTGAAATTAGGCCGCCATCTTGAAATCATGTAATTATTTAGTTAGAAATGCGGGGAAAATTCCAAAAGTCACCGAAAAAATCAATTATTAATTTTCAAATTGAATCGAAGGATTCCTGTCCACGGTTCGATTCCTGACCAGTGACAGTTGTAACTAATTATTAAATAAATTTTAGATTCTGTTTTCCATTACCTTTCGCGGAGTTAATTAATCATTCACTCTACGAAAAAAAACTCAAGTCAATATACCTGACCAACGAATTAATACATTGCCGATTAGCCTATTATGAAAGTCTAATTTTTCAATTATCTGAATAACCTATAAGCCATTCATGTACAAAACCACACATAGGTATAGACCAATTAATTGCCTTCAGTCCATGAGACCGAGTCATGTCCATTATCAGACGTATAGGCTACTCATTTCAGGTCCGCATGACCTTCTTCGTTAGCTAATTATATTCAATTAATCCGTCGTGACATTTTATATACTTACTAAAGGACCAATTGACCTTGAAAAATATTTTAGTAACACCAAGAGGTTTTAAACTAGTAAATATTCAATCACTACATTTTGTACTACGCACAATCAACAAAAAAGGAAGCACCGACAAAGAAAAGGCAGCACCGCCAACGAAAAGGCATCTCATTTGGAAGCACCGACAACGAAAAGGCAGCACCGTCAACGAAAAGACAGCACCGCCAACAAAATGACAGAACATTTTGAAGCACCGTCATCAAAAAAGCAGCACCGCCAACGAAAAGGAAGCACATTTGGAAGCACCGACAAAGAAAAGGCAGCACCGCCAACGAAAAGGAAGCACATTTGGAAGCACCGACAAAGAAAAGACAGCACCGCCAACGAAAAGGAAGCACATTTGGAAGCACCGTCAACGAAAATGCAGCACCGACAACGAAAAGGCAGCACATTTGGAAGCACTGACAACGAAAAGGCAGCACCGGCATCGAAAAGGAAGCACATTTGGAAGCACCGACAACGAAAAGGCAGCACCGCCAACGAAAAGACAGCACATTTGGAAGCACCGCCAACGAAAAGGCAGCACATTTGGAAGCACCGACAGCGAAAAGGCAGCACCGGCATCGAAAAAGGCACCACATTTGGAAGCACCGACAACGAAAAGGCAGCACATTTGGAAGCACCGACAAAGAAAAGGCAGCACCGTCAACGAAAATGCAGCACATTTGGAAGCACCGACATCGAAAAGGAAGCACCATCAACGAAAAGGCCGCACCATCAACGAAAAGGAAGCACATTTGGAAGCACAAGTTACGAGAACTTAGTCTTAGTTAGAAATCTGAATACAAGAAGAAAAAAAACATTAAATTTTTATAATTGCAATTATTTATTTCTTTACATTATACAAATACAAGTAAAACAATCCATTATTATATGTAGCCAGCTTTCCTCATTTCTTTGAGTATGAATGATATTTCTTTGATGCACGAATAGTTTCCTGCACAAAGCGAGTCATGTAGAAGTCTTAGCCGGTCAACCAATATGTTTGGATCGTTCCATGAAGTGTAATCAGTCTCTTCTACCACCATCTTACTTGTTTGATTATTATAAATATTATTTTCTCTGGTGTCTTCCGTTTTAACTCCATCCTCAGGGTTACTTTCATTATCGAGACAATGATCATCACAAGCTATTTTTCAATATTATGATGGATTTCTCCATGTACTCCTGATTATTCCTGTGGTTTCTTCAAGTGCTTCTGTCTATTATGAGAAACCGCTCTCTGCATGACAGATTTTTTACCTAATGAGTCATGACGTGTTATTTAGAGTTACATTTAATTCGAGAATATCTGTTACTAAATCAGCACTTGTAATTTTTTTTACCAGGTGGAAATAAAAATTATGCAACCATTACTCAGTCAAATAATATGTCATGAGACATCCGTGGAGCACTAACATGTAAGACGAACTTCCTTCTCCTTGATGTCTAGCGAAGCCATCCTTGTTTTGCGATCGTTAGTGAGCTTCCCGCATACCACATAAAACAACTAAATAAATTATGACTCAACACAACACGTGGCGACATCACATGCTAATAATCGAGACCACATGTAACAATTTCTTTTGTATGATGTAACTTAATTCTTGCAGATGAAATATTAAAAATTATATTTAAATAATGTATCTAATTTAATTAATTCAGTTTGCATCTGACCATAGTCTCAGTAACTAATATGAATCCTGATTCGGTGACTGTTGCTGTAACGAAAGGACACAGGTGTAAGTTTTGCAGCAAAGAATTTATCTTGAGAAAGAATGGAAGACAACACGAGAAGAATGACTGTGATAAAAATCCACAACGTAATATGATAAGTTGTGTTCGATGTAGCAAGTCGTTTACGCGGAGAGAGAGCTTAAAAAGACATGACAGAAATTGTAACATCAAGCCTGTGTACAAGCTAGAGGACAACGATGGCTCTACTAGACTAAGGAAGAGTGATCTGCATTACGACAATAATTTTCCTTGTCTTGGGAGAGATTATGATCGCGGTTCTTCCGATCTCGACAAAGAACTTAAATTGAAGGACGATTATGATTTATGGAAGAATGAAGACAATGGAAGAATCTTTAACGTAAAAAGTGAGAATACATTCCAGCCGAATTCAAGTAGATCTTTCCTACTTTGTAAAAATGATGGACTCCTAAAAAGGAAGCATGAAGACGATGAAGACGCTTCGACATCATCGACATCGAATTCTTACGGTAATCTGGGTGAAGATGATGTCTTCTACGGTGATTGCTACAGCGACTCTGCGGCTGTTGACAAAGGTATAGACTGTGATGAAGCAACTAAAGCAGGCAAGATCGAAGACTGTGGTGGTGTCCTGAGACCGAAACGATGGAAACATCGTGATATATTAAATAAATCGGATCAAGCTTGTGATGATCATTGTCTCGATAATGAAAGTAACCCTGAGGATGGTGTTAAAACGGAAGACACCAGAGAAAATAATATTTATAATAATCAAACAAGTAAGATGGTGGTAGAAGAGACTGATTACACTTCATGGAACGATCCAAACATATTGGTTGACCGGCTAAGACTTCTACATGACTCGCTTTGTGCAGGAAACTATTCGTGCATCAAAGAAATATCAATCATACTCAAAGAAATGAGGAAAGCTGGCTACATATAATAATGGATTGTTTTACTTGTATTTGTATAATGTAAAGAAATAAATAATTGCAATTATAAAAATTTAATGTTTTTTTTCTTCTTGTATTCAGATTTCTAACTAAGACTAAGTTCTCGTAACTTGTGCTTCCAAATGTGCTTCCTTTTCGTTGATGGTGCGGCCTTTTCGTTGATGGTGCTTCCTTTTCGATGTCGGTGCTTCCAAATGTGCTGCATTTTCGTTGACGGTGCTGCCTTTTCGTTGTCGGTGCTTCCAAATGTGGTGCCTTTTTCGATGCCGGTGCTGCCTTTTCGCTGTCGGTGCTTCCAAATGTGCTGCCTTTTCGTTGGCGGTGCTTCCAAATGTGCTGTCTTTTCGTATGCGGTGCTGCCTTTTCGTTGTCGGTGCTTCCAAATGTGCTTCCTTTTCGATGCCGGTGCTGCCTTTTCGTTGTCAGTGCTTCCAAATGTGCTGCCTTTTCGTTGACGGTGCTTCCAAATGTGCTTCCTTTTCGTTGGCGGTGCTGTCTTTTCTTTGTCGGTGCTTCCAAATGTGCTTCCTTTTCGTTGGCGGTGCTGCCTTTTCTTTGTCGGTGCTTCCAAATGTGCTTCCTTTTCGTTGGCGGTGCTGCCTTTTCTTTGTCGGTGCTTCCAAATGTGCTTCCTTTTCGTTGGCGGTGCTGCTTTTTTGATGACGGTGCTTCAAAATGTTCTGTCATTTTGTTGGCGGTGCTGTCTTTTCGTTGACGGTGCTGCCTTTTCGTTGTCGGTGCTTCCAAATGAGATGCCTTTTCGTTGGCGGTGCTGCCTTTTCTTTGTCGGTGCTTCCTTTTTTGTTGATTGTGCGTAGTACAAAATGTAGTGATTGAATATTTACTAGTTTAAAACCTCTTGGTGTTACTAAAATATTTTTCAAGGTCAATTGGTCCTTTAGTAAGTATATAAAATGTCACGACGGATTAATTGAATATAATTAGCTAACGAAGAAGGTCATGCGGACCTGAAATGAGTAGCCTATACGTCTGATAATGGACATGACTCGGTCTCATGGACTGAAGGCAATTAATTGGTCTATACCTATGTGTGGTTTTGTACATGAATGGCTTATAGGTTATTCAGATAATTGAAAAATTAGACTTTCATAATAGGCTAATCGGCAATGTATTAATTCGTTGGTCAGGTATATTGACTTGAGTTTTTTTTCGTAGAGTGAATGATTAATTAACTCCGCGAAAGGTAATGGAAAACAGAATCTAAAATTTATTTAATAATTAGTTACAACTATCACTGGTCAGGAATCGAACCGTGGACAGGAATCCTTCGATTCAATTTGAAAATTAATAATTGATTTTTTCGGTGACTTTTGGAATTTTCCCCGCATTTCTAACTAAATAATTACATGATTTCAAGATGGCGGCCGAATTTCAAGATGTCGGGCACCTCAGTAATAAATGATTACTGCACTGTAGCAGGTTATAATAAAACTATCATGATGGTAAGACGAGTACACACAAGATGGTGTCCTCCAGCAGATGAAAACATGATGTTGGTAATGATCGCTAGCATGTGGTAGCTCCTGGTAGCATGTACTAAACATACAATGACGGATCCATGATGTTCATCAAGGTTAAAAGTCAAAGATCAAGGTCACGGTAAAATTTTAAGGTCAAGGTCAAATTTCAAGGTCAAAGTTCAAGTACAAGGTCAAAGTTAGAGGTCAAGGTCAAAGTTCAAGGTCAAGATCCAAGGTAAATGACAAAGTTTAATGCCAACAGTTGAGGACAATGGTATGGTGCCCAGAAAATTATACTAACATGGTATCGGCATACTCTAACGGACGAAAACAGGTTGGTGGTCTCCAGCGGATGAAGACAAGATGACGGACATGACGTCATACCAGCTGATGGTAAATACCTTGTTATTGGTGGAGGTAGGTCAGTCTGTAGGTGGCTTCTGTGTAGGAAGGATCTGATGTTTTTTTTATTTTTTTGCTCTTAGCGGTTTCGAACCAAGGATGGGAATCGATATAATCAGAATTCTATTAAGTTAATTTTTTGATGAATTTTGAACCTTTTTTCATTAAAATCGGATAATAAATAAAGATTTCCAAGCATGCATCTAAATTTCAAGATGGCGACCATAACGATAATTGCAACATTAATAGGATCCAATATGGTGGTCGTAACGTAAAGTGTAAGAATGACATGGTACTCAACCAAGATGGTAAGTGTAACGAAATATGCATTTATATAATCCAAGATGGCGACCGTAACGTTAACTGCAACAGTGGTTTTTAGATATTTTATTATTTATTCGATTAAATAATTTTTTTAATGATTTTTAACATTTTTACCGATTTTCTAACATAAAAATTGCAGATTTTCAAGATGGCAGGCGTAACGAAAATTGCAACATTTATATAATCCAAGATGGCGACCGTAACGTTAACTGCAACAGTGGTTTTTAGATATTTTATTATTTATTCGATTAAATAATTTTTTAATGATTTTTTAACATTTTTCCCGATTATCTAACATAAAAATTGCAGATTTTCAAGATGGCGGGCGTAACGAAAATTGCAACATTTATATAATCCAAGATGGTGACCGTAACGATAAGTCCAACAGTGGTTTTTAAGATTTTTATTTAATTCGATCAAATAATTTTTTTAATGATTTTTAAAATTTTTCCCGATTTTCTAACATAATAATTGCGGATTTTCAAGATGGCGGGCGTAACGAAAATAGCAACGGTGACGTCATAATCCTTAAAGAGGCTTAACTGAGGCTTGAGTTAAGGATGCTTAAGCCTCTATCAGGAATTTCGTGGTTTTAAATGCAAAACGACTTTTGTGGTTTTTCGAAATCCTAATTTTCCCTCGAAACGGGAATTTTTCCCTCGAAAACGGGAAATTTTTTCTTAAAACGGGAATTTTTGAGTCATTTTGAGTCAATTTTGAGGAATTTTGAGGAATTTTGAGTAAAAAATGGCCGCCGTGACGTCACAATCCAAGATGGCGGTCTGCTCCACAGGCTCCACAACCTGAATCCTGTTTTAGAACATACATTCCTATACTACTGTCCACTGTTAATCTGAAGGACTGAGGGCCAATTAGAGACCCTCACTCGTAGAAGTGTCGAATCACAGGCCACCCAGTCGAGACGACTCACAAGTCAGCAGCCAATGAACAGTTGGCATTTGCCCGAGTGTGTAGAGGATATTGGAGTCTATCCTGAAGGTCATTGAACCCGCGAAATTTTTCCGGTCTCTACCAAAAAGTTTTTGACTGCGTGTGTCTCTGCAGGTTGTCCTTCATAGATAGAGACCTGAAAAATTCGCGGTTTCGATGACCTTCAGGATAGTCTACACATTCCTCTGTACGCTCAGGAAAACAACGCTAGTTCGTTGGCTGCTGACTTGTTACTCGTCTCAACTGGTTTGCCTGTGATTTGTTACTTCTTTGGTTGAAGGTTGCTCATTGGCCCAGAGTCTCTCATACAAACAGTGAGCCAATAGTAAGAGCAGCTTAAAGGTATACCTATGTGTATGAATTTCAGACTATCGCGAAACGAATCTGCGAATTTTTCCGGGTCTCTATTCATAGTTAATAGACCGGTGGATCCCCACACTGTGAGCACGCGCTGGGACGCGCCTAGCAGCGGCCATGGCGCAGGCGGCTGATGAAGCGCGCCGGGCCGGAAGACGTCGCTTGAGCGATGACGAGCGACGAGCGAGGCGACGCGACGCGACACGGATCTCGCCCCGAGCACTGCTCAGCTCGCCAGTCCGAGCGGCGACTGCTCAGCAGGGCGGACGAGGGACGAGTAGTCCTGGTCCCGTGTCTTCATTTCAAACTGCATTTTCAGAAGAAAAGGAATGGCTGAAAACACGTGTTTTCAAGAGTAATTTGTAGGGCCATGTAATTTTCGCGGAAAGATTTCCAGACCAGCTGTGTGTTAAAACTTTGTAGGATTAGCTGTGTTTCGTGGTTGGCTATGGGTTTATTCCAGCTGCATGTCTACTGTCGGCGCACCAATCACAGCCATCCAGTACGAAAGCAAATTCGTTCTGAATGGCCCGACCGGACAGGGCGATGTCTTCTCTCACAGACGGCAGCCAATCACAGTGGAACAATGGCATAATTTGTTGCAGTCTAACGAGCGAGCAGATTATTTCGCGAAAAATTCATGGCCCTACCTATATATATTTTTGCACGTATGAAATACGTTTTTAGAGATTATACAGAGTATTTCTTAGGAAAGTTGGTGCACACACTGTTACACTGTAATTGACTTTTCACTCGAGCATAATTTTTTTAAACTATGGAAAATATAATAGAATATTTACATCATTAGACTTTATTGGATTTTTTATGATTACTTACGTGCGCAGTTGATACTGGAAAGCTTTATTGTTAGAGACCGGAAATATTCGCGGATTCATTTTGCGACAGGCTTAAATTCAGTTCTGCTTTTGCTATTGGCTGACAACTCATGTGGAGGACTCTGGGCCCATGAGAAACACTCGACCAAAGCTGTATCGAATCACAGGCTACTACGTTGGGACGTCTCACAAGACGGCAGCCAATGGGTGGGTGGCATTTGACCGAGTGTACGTAGAGCTGTGGAGTCCATCCTGGAGGTTATTCAACCAGCGAATTTGTGCGTATCCGTAGAGACCGGAACAATTCGCGGGTTAAATGACCTCCAGGATAGACTCCAATATCCTCTACACACTCGGGCAAATGCCAACTGTTGATTGGCTGTTGACTTGCGAGTCGTCTCGACTGGGTGGCCTGTGATTCGACACTTCTACGAGTGAGGGGTCTCTAATTGGCCCCTCAGTCCTCCAGATTAACAGTGGACCAATGACAGAAGCAGCACTAAGGTATAGTTATTTGAATTTTAGCGCAGAACACGAAATGAACCCGCGAATTTTTCAGGTCTCTACGTATCCGCCTGTGGCTGGGTGTTCCCACGGGGTGCCCTGTGATCGCGGCTCTGAGTCGTGCACACGGCAGAACTCTTTTGTGCCCGCCACGACGTGCGAACAACTGGGACAGCGCAGTCGGCGACACGAGGCACTGCAGGCTCAGTACCCACAACCCCCCCGCGGCGCCACTTCCGGCCCGGTGGCCCGCACTTCCGGTGCCCGGCAGCTGCGGCGGCTGTAGCTCATTGAAGCACTTGCCCCCCCCCCCCCCTCTCGGCGCGCAGAGCGGTTGCAGGGACGTCATTCCGTGGTCCGGCACTCTCCGTCATCCGGCTCCAATCTACATTTCCTGCACGACGTGGTTAGTTCCCCTCTGTCGGTATTTATGTGAGTCCGTAGCTTTCATTTTCGAAATTGGATCATTAACTTCGGCGCAGGGAAAAAATTCACACAAGCTTAGTCCATTAACGGTGCCGTATCCTATATTATTATGCCTCTAACAAGTTCTTGGTTTGGCTCATGATTTTAACTAAATTCTCAAAATAACGGTGGACAATTTTTTGAGAAAAATTTTTTTTTCCAATTTGGTAACTGTTCATTTCATGGTTTTTGAAAATCTCAAAGATCAAGTTCTTGTATATCATTCCCAGCATGAATTAGGCGATTGTAATCTGTACTGTTAACAAATATGGAATTCCCGTTGAAAACGTTTTGACGTAGTATTGACGTATTGGCGTAAGTGTTTTTCTCTGTTTTGAAAACTGGATATTGCTTACAACTTAACACCCGTATTGTCGAATAAAAAAAAATAAAAATTGGTTGTCTGTAAAGTTGGTTTACGGACGATAGTTTATTCTGGTAAACGTTCGAAGAGTTCCATCAAATTGTCCCGACTCCTGCAGCTATTTGCCAAATAGGCAATTATTCGAATCATTGTTTGTTTTGTTTTTTTAATCACGTCTAGCCGTAACGACGTTCTTAACGACCATCACATTCGCGCCCGACAGTAACAACGGAAAATTGCGCTAATTATGTTTTGAAAAGGGCCGTCCCGGTGATTGCTGTTTACTCAAGAGCCGCCCGCCAATCAGAGTGGCGCTAGGGCGGGCCGGCTTCATGCGACACTTGTCCGTGTGGCCCGTGTGTACTGTGCGCGCGAGCCGTACTGCGCCCTGCCACGGCTCGGCCAGCTCCGTCACTGCCGGCGAGTGTACTGCGCGCGCGAGCCGTACTGCGCCCTGCCACGGCTCGGCCAGCTCCGTCACTGCCGGCGAGTGTACTGCGCGCGCGAGCCGTACTGCGCCCTGCCACGGCTCGGCCAGCTCCGTCACTGCCGGCGAGTGTACTGCGCGCGCGAGCCGTACTGCGCCCTGCCACGGCTCGGCCAGCTCCGTCACTGCCGGCGAGTGTACTGCGCGCGCGAGCCGTACTGCGCCCTGCCACGGCTCGGCCAGCTCCGTCACTGCCGGCGAGTGTACTGCGCGCGCGAGCCGTACTGCGCCCTGCCACGGCTCGGCCAGCTCCGTCACTGCCGGCGAGTGTACTGCGCGCGCGAGCCGTACTGCGCCCTGCCACGGCTCGGCCAGCTCCGTCACTGCCGGCGAGTGTACTGCGCGCGCGAGCCGTACTGCGCCCTGCCACGGCTCGGCCAGCTCCGTCACTGCCGGCGAGTGTACTGTGCGCGCGAGCCGTACTGCGCCCTGCCACGGCTCGGCCAGCTCCGTCACTGCCGGCGAGTGTACTGTGCCGTGCTTCGTAAAAATTCACAAAATTTTATCAAAACTCGTCTAAAAGGATTACTTCAAAAATCAGTTTGCGGCTAACATTCTTTTAGAATAAGAAATTGGTTGTCTATAAAGTCGGTTTACGGACGATAGTTTAACATGACGTCATAGCAAAACATTGATGAAATGATTGCATACTTTTATGAATAAAATTAAATCATTTTTATTGAATTATCACTATTTTGTATGGATACAAAAAGGAGGAAATGAAATCTACGATTTAATTGATAAATTTACTTTTATTTGCACTCATCAATTCAAATATGTTTATTACTTTAACGAAGAGATAATTTTAACTATAACTTTTTTACATTTTTTCTATTTAACTTCTTCCAATCTGTGATATTCTGTTAAGGATAGGACGATGATAGGAAAAGTAGGAAACGAATGGGAGTGTCTCAAGTTTAATGTGCCTCGAAAAAGTCAAATCGATGGTTGTTCCAATCGAGTGGAAGAGAGATAGATGCGTCGCAAGCGTACAATGAGCGTAACGGGACAATGCGTAACGGGGCATTGTGCGTAACGGGATAATGCGTAACGGGGCAATGTGCGTATAGGACAATGAGTCATCCTTTTATCGTGCGTGCAGCCGGCGTTCATCGATTTATTAGACGTCACGTCAAAATGGCTTACTTATTGTTATTGTTGTTAATGTTAACACCCCGGCATGTACGTGGCAACAGTGCAGAGTGATCCGGGACACGCCATGACGTCACAGGTCGGCGAGTACCGCGGTCTAATTGCGGTGCGCTCCCAATTAACGCCTGGCGCGCGGGGGACGCAACCCGCCGCGCGAGAGAGCTTTGCTGGCTGCGTGCGGTCTCGGTCAGGCGCCGCTCCACTGGGCCTTGGGCCATAGCTAGAAGAGGAGGGAGGGTTGCCAGGCAACCAGGTCCGGCGGTGCGCGCCCCTCACCCTTGTTGTACGTGCCTAACCCACAAGTGCACCCCACGTATACCTGCGTAGCATTTGTTTATTTGTTCCTACAGCTGAGGGCCATCAACAGAGTTACACACATAAAACATACATACATTCGGGGGAAATACAAGTAAAAACACAGCACACAGACACACACACACGAACAAAATTACAAACAAAAATGGTTACGATTTTTTTCTACAGTTTTTTCCAAAATTATGACAAGAATACAAATACATTTTAGATTTTTCATGACTACACAAACTAAAATCATTTGTATTATAGTTTTCAAATCTAGGTTTAAATTTCTTTTCATTGGAAGTAACAGTAAGTATTAAAATTTTTATACATAAATTTATTAAACTATTTTTTTCTTATACTACTGAAAGTTTCATTTATTCTATTATCATAATACTGAGTTCTTAAGTCAATCTGAGATTTTATAACTGAGCAGTCAAAATGTGATTAAAAAAATTAATGAGAAAGTTGGATCATTGGTAAGAACGCTTAGTGAATAGAAAATGCATTTTAGAATTATATAAAAATGTAACATTGTCAAACGAGATGTGAGACAGAAATTTTTAACTTATGTAAATATAACCGTGCGTCATTCATAGATCACTGTACACTTGCTTCTAAATTTTTTATAGAAAAAGAAACATGTTTTAGTCTCAACTTCACCCAACTTTAAATTAGAAATTGCATACACAGTTTGAAGCTTGATTTGGCAGTAAACATTACGGTTGAATATTTAAACAACGATAACGAGTAAAACACAAAACACAGAATGTATGTAATAAAGGACATTTTATTCAGTGTTAGTCAGATATTATAGTTATTGCCAGTCTGTTTTACTGTCACTCTCCATCATCACGTGTTCTTCGGCAGTGGACTGAGTGAGAAACAACGAAGGATAGACGTGAGCGTGCAATGCAGTGACTGTAGACATTTCAGCTGGTGTAGCAGGTTGACCGGTAAACCAAAAGTATCATCACAGACTGTGTTATATATATATATTTATTTTTTAATATTTATTCCAGATTTCAGGCTTCCTTAACGTGTAGTCTGTGGTCCGAGTATGAAAATAATAAATGTTGATATTTTTTACTTAAGTAAAAAAATACATCTACACAGAATTTTTGTGCGGTACATATGATGTTTCTTGATAGAATAATTTGTTTGAAACATTCTGAAAATACAGCATGCCTAGTAATTAAATGAAAACCAAATGAAAATGAGGTGACTTACTGGTGAACAGCTAAGTGTTGTCGTCATTTAAAATGTGTGATCCTTCGCATAAACATATTTGGTTGACTGTTGATATAACTCCTTCCTACGTAGCCTACCAATGTAGATTCTTTTCGGTGTCCATCTTCCACAGTTTACATTTAAGTAATCCACATAAAGGCATAAAATAATATCGCAGATGTGAATAAATAACCCATCATTAGAGACTGGAAAAATTCGCGAGTTCAATGACCTCCAGGATAGATTACACGATCCTCTGCCTACTTGGGCAAACGGCGCCCGTTCATTAGGTACTGAATTTTGAGGCGTCTCAAGTGGGTAACTTGTGACTGGATACTTCTTTGATTAATGGTCTCTAATTGGCCGAGATTCCTACCTATTAGCAGTGAACCAATAGCAGAAGCAGCACAACGGTATAATTGTTTGAATTTTAGCATATCAGGAAATGAACCCGCGAATTTTTCCGGTCTCTTCCCATCATAATTGCAATTGTAACGAGTCACCGGACACAACACGTCGCTTCGCTTGCCGCGAGACACGACTGGTAGCCAGACATGCTTGTCGAAGGAAATAGCTGAACTAGGGAAGCCTTTATCTTTGAACTTGCTTGCATGGCAGAACCTCACCTCTCCAAACACACGGCCTTGTTTCCTCTTACGACGGCAGTTTTGGAGCGAGCCTCTATCTCAGCGCCCTCTTGCGCTGATAAGACAATCTTCACAGCTATGGACACGGAAACTGTAGGAGCGATTGAAATTTTGTTGCTTTTAAAAATTAATTCCGTTCATTGTGAACATCTTTCACGCTTTCAACCCACATTTTAACTTTAATGGCAATAAACGTTGCCTCTGATCAATTTTTTTTTGTGTCAGTTTCTGCGGAAATGCATTTTTAGTATTAAAAACCATTATATAACTGAAACATGAAGCGTTTTTGTCTTGAGATATATTCGGTGGCGTCCACATGAAATTACTAAAAAAAAATGAATATACCTGTAAGTTTTTTTTTTTTGATGTGGTACATTTTGAAATAGGGCCTTCTACAAAACTGTTCCAGTAAGAAAGTTACTTTTTTAAAATATTTTTTTGGCCCCTTAAAATACAGTTATGTAAGCAAAATATATATCGCCTGAAGTACATGTTATACAATATGCGATAACGATTTGTCCAAAAACTACAGCTTTAAATTCGCATGACGTTTGGCAACAGCGCATGAAGAGACAAGGACAGCACTAGCGGAAGTCGGCGTGTGTTAGAGAGAGAGAGAAAGCGCCCATTTACTTCCACGCTGCATGCACACTGAGTGGGACGGACTATTGTTTGAAGTAACCTGGGTATACGCATCTCGAAGAGATGGTTTTTTTTCCTTCTTCCCAAATCTCACGTAGACATTGTTGACTTGCCGCTTGTTTATAAGAACAATATGCAAAATTTCATCGAGATCAGAGTAAAACTGTAGACTTTTGTGGTAAAAAACAAAACAAACGGAACTATCGTACTCACACAGGCGGTCGATGAGCTATTGTTTGAATATGAAATGAATTGTAAACAATGAATAACCTATGAGGCAAGACAAGCGAGGCTGTCCCCCCCCCCCCCTCACCAACCCTCTAACACCGCCCCGTGGACCAGGGGGGGAGGGGTGACGTGGAATTACACCTCGTGAAATATGCCGGCGCCGAGCCACCCTTCCTCCCCTCCACCACTCCCGATTCCTTATTTACGGCGCGGCAAATGGAATTCCCGCCGACTATAAATATACCATCCCCCCCCCCCCCCACAAGGAATGAATTCGAACAACCCAATCCGTTTTTCTCCTTGCCACCAACTCCACCCCCACCACAACACCCCCTAGGGGCGGGGGGTGGGGGGGAGGGGGGGGGCAAAGCAAGCCGCCACGAGCACGCATTCTGATTGGATCTCATTAACGTCCTTCGCCTCTCCCTTAGCGCCGCTGGTGGCTTGCCAGTCACTCGGGTGGAAGGAGGGGGTAGGGGGTTCTACCCACGTCGGGCGAGATCAAACACCAGACACTGGTGTGTGTCGGAGATGCAAGGAACAAACACACTCTTCTATTATCTTTGAAAGATTTGTGCAATGGGAGTGCATGACTTGATCTAGGCTTTTGGACATACGCCATTGCTTAGCACATGTATGTCTGCAGAAGAAAACTACAAAAAAAAACACAAATGACAAGAACACAAATTAAGCAAAAATTTCTGTTGTCAGGATTTAACGCCACACAATATTCCACAACAGGAATATGGTCAACAAACAAGGAAAAAACAAATAAAAATGGACTAACAGAACGAAAAAACCCCCACAAATGATGAAATAGTTTTTTTGGAAAACTATTGTGTTTGTTTCGTCTTTTCGTTTTGCTGTGTTTTTTGTCTCGTTTCAACTGTTGTGTTGAATTTTTTTTTTGGGTTCGGAATTTTTGTGCTGTCATCATTTGTGGGTTTTTTTTTCGTTCTGTTAGTCCATTTTTCTTTGTTTTTTCCTTGTCTGTTGACCATATTCCTGTTGTGGAATATTGTGTGGCGTTAAATCCTGACAACAGCAATTTTTGCTTAATTTGTGTTTTTTGTCATTTGTATTTTTTTTTTTCTTCTGCAGACATACATGTGCTAAGCAATGGCGTATGTCCAAAAGCCTACATCAAGCCCTTCTAGGTGCGTGGTTGCGGGGCTAGGGACGGCAAAACCTTTATTACGGTCTTTGTTTTTATGTTGCATTATCTTGATATATTTAAGCTAATTTGATTATAGAAATACGTCCACGTATCTACTTCCAACAGTCGACCTGTTACTGCCTCGTAATGCTTCAACGTACCAACCTAAAAAATTCCCTACTGTGAACTCCAATGTTTCACTTCCCCCCCCCCCCCCCTCCATTTTCTATCAAATAAGCATGCGTTCTTTCCGAAGCCTTTGGTCCACCATTTCATTATTTTTTCCTGCCAAATTTATTGACAGTTTATTTTAATATATTTGTTTTTACTTGAAAAATATTATTTGATTCAAATTCGATATTCGGCACTAAAACATCGATATATCGAAGCCGCCCGTGACGTGTGACGCTGTGAGGTACCAGGCTTGTTGCAGACCACAGTCAAGTCAGGTTACAGGCGGGCGTTCCTGCAGCTGTGTGTGCAGTGTTAGGTTGTCACAGTGTATTTCAGTTATTTTATTGTAAGGTTTATTAATTCGTAGGGACCGGAAAAATTCGCGGGTTCAATTACCTGCAGGATGAACGCCATAGTTATACGTACTCTCGGTCAAATGTCACCCACTCATTGGCTGCTGTATTGTGAGACTCCCCAACGTAGCAGCCTGTGATTCGATAAAGTGTTGGTTGGGTGTTTCTCATTGACCCAGAGTCATCTAGGTGAGTTGCGAGCCAATAGCAGAGGCAGCACTGAGGTATAACTATTTGTATTTTAGCCTATCGCGAAATGAATTCGCGAATTTTTCCGGTCTCTACTCTGGGCCAATGAGAAACACCCAACCAATGCTTTATCGAATCACAGGCTGCTACGTTGGAACGTCTCACAAGACAGCAGCCAATGGGTGGGTGACATTTGACCGAGAGTACGTATAACTATGGAGTTCATCCTACAGGTCATTGAACCCGCGAATTTTTCCGATCTCTATTAATTAGGTTTGTTTGTGTTCTTTAGTTTATAACGGCTGGAGTATAGTTTTAAAGTAATCAGGTTTGATGGATAAGTTAAGTTGTCGCGACGCGTTACCCCCTCATTCCCCTTTACGCCCGTGTCACAGTCGGCGAGTTTTTAATGACTGACGTCTCGGCTCTCGCCGTACGGCTTCGTTAGGAGTAATCGCGTGAAAATCGATCCGAAGTCGATAAACGGAAGTGTGTCGCAAAGATGGCGGACCCACGTGTAGCAACATAAACCCGTATATAGTCACTTTCGTAAACATCAGGGTACATAACAAACGTGTTGGTGTGCCAGACGAAACCTTATATCAATGAAACTACCCTGAAAACTTAAGTAATAATAGTAAAAGTAATCATAAGTTTAAAAAACGTTAGAAAACTGGCATTAGTACAATTACAATACATATTCTCCTTGCAAGATTCCAACAGGATGGGTGGGACAACGGTAGAGTGAGTGCGTTTAAACCTCAAAGTATGTGGTTCAAATTTTGCAACTAAATATTTAAAAAAAAATTAAAACATAGTATGCCATAATAATATTAAATAAGCTCAGAAATGTTAAGTTTTTTTTGTAGGAAGTATTTAAAGTCTGCTTTCAGGCGTTTAAGCAAAAAATATACCAACTTAGTGCTATAATATGTGTTATGTTATAAGATGTTTCAGGTAAATATTATATAAAGCCGTAGAAGTATAACTTCTAAGTTTAGTGGAAACTTCGCAGTATTAACTGTTCACTGAATTTTTGCAAGATGGGCAGTATTTTAATGAAATTCCTTGTCGAAAATCGGGTTCAAAACCGAGGTTTCCATAGCAGGTGTTTCTAAAAGTTTAAAATTTCCGGTTGTTTCATGCTGTTAACTGCTATCTTCGTTTGATGGCGGCACGCAACGTTTGCGATTCAGGCAGCGAATTCTAGCGGCGGGCACGGAAAGTATGTTTGTGGTTCGCATACAGAAATTTTTGTAATTCGAAAACAAATACCAGATTGTTTATCACGCTCGGCATTATTTTAAATAATTATACGGTAAATTTCGCGTCAGAATTTCGCATTAAAAGTTTATTTGCTCACATTTTTTTCTTCAAATTTTGATTTTGATTTGAAGATTCCTTGTTAAATAAATTAGAAATATTTTAGAAAAAAATTGTAAATAACATCACCCCTGCGTCCTCTGGGTTTTTTTGTTGCCCAACCGTAACAAAGATATTTTTGGAACGTGCTTTTGTATAGTTTGCCATGAGATTAAGTGTGAGAGAAGGCTAAAGGCAATAACTTCACCATTACAACTATAGAGTTAGTTACAAGTGCTTATCTGAACCATGTTTAATTCAACAGTTTGAAATATTTCTGTCCATAAATGCATAAAGGTTAACTTCAGGATCTCCTGAATACATTATTCAAATTTTCAACTTTTTAGAATAAATAAAAACGGTTCCACATTATACATTTTATTAAGAGTAATTTTACGACTTTTTTTCTACTAAAATAAGCTTGTTTATGCTAAAATAAATTTAAGAAGCGGTAATCCTGATGAAAGGACTTAAATATTTATTGAAACCACCGCAGTTTTTAGCATTCACCAACGAATACAATCCATTACCAGAGACCTGAAAAATTCGCGGGTTCAATGATCTCCAGGATAGTCTCCAATATCCTCTACACACTCGGGCAAATGCCAACTGTTCATTGGCTGCTGACTTGTGAGTCGTCTCGACTGGGTGGCCTGTGATTCGACACTTCTACGAGTGAGGGTCTCTAATTGGCCCTCAGTCCTCCAGATTAACAGTGGATCAATGACAGAAGCAGCACTAAGGTATAATTATTTGAATTTTAGCATAACACGAAATGAACCCGCGAATTTTTTAGGTCTGTATCCATTACATACAATATTTTTTTTTTCGGGAAGGGGGGAGGGAATTGAGTACACCACACGTAGCGGACGAACCAACTGTGGGCGAGGTGGATGACAAACATAGAGGGCATGTGCCGGTCGATATGTGACAGCAAGACTGCAGCCAGCGCGAACGTCTTAAAGGATTGGCTACTAAACCTAGCCAGGACTGATGTTTTTAGCGCGGACTGTAGCCACAGAGAGGGGGCATGTTTTTAGCGCGGACTGTAGCCACAGAGAGGGGGCATGTTTTTAGCGCGGACTGTAGCCACAGAGAGGGGGCATGTTTTTAGCGTGGACTGTAGCCACAGAGAGGGGGCATGTTTTTAGCGTGGACTGTAGCCACAGAGAGGGGGCATGTTATTAGCGCGGACTGTAGCCACAGAGAGGGGGCATGTTTTTAGCGCGGACTGTAGCCACAGAGAGGGGGCATGTTTTGAGCGCGGACTGTAGCCACAGAGAGCGGGGCTTGTTTTGAGCGCGGACTGTAGCCACAGAGAGCGGGGCATGTTTTGAGCGCGGACTGTAGCCACAGAGAGGGGGCATGTTTTGAGCGCGGACTGTAGCCACAGAGAGGGGGCATGTTAGCAGCGCGGACTGTAGCCACAGAGAGCGGGGCATGTTTTGAGCGCGGACTGTAGCCACAGAGAGCGGGGCATGTTTTGAGCGCGGACTGTAGCCACAGAGAGGGGGCATGTTTTGAGCGCGGACTGTAGCCACAGAGAGGGGGCATGTTAGCAGCGCGGACTGTAGCCACAGAGAGGGGGCATGTTTTGAGCGCGGACTGTAGCCACAGAGAGCGGGGCATGTTTTGAGCGCGGACTGTAGCCACAGAGAGCGGGGCATGTTTTGAGCGCGGACTGTAGCCACAGAGAGGGGGCATGTTTTGAGCGCGGACTGTAGCCACAGAGAGGGGGCATGTTAGCAGCGCGGACTGTAGCCACAGAAAGGGAGCATGTTTTGAGCGCGGACTGTAGCCGCGGCCGGGGTGGCGGTAACAAGATTGACTGGCTCCAGGCGGCCACCTCTGAGGACCGCCGCCACCCCCTGCATCAAGGTTTGATGAGCGCGACCCCCCACAGCGCCTGACAGAGTCTCTGGGCTTATTGTTCGGACACGTACACCCGTGTCTTGCACAGGGCCGGTCCAGTACAACCATCAGTATTTTTGAAGTGAAAACTTCTATTTAGGGGCCATGCGTTTTTCCGCGAAATAATCTGCTCGCTCGTTAGACTGCAACAAGGTATGCCCGCTCTAGCGATTGCTCCCTTGTGATTGGCGGCCGTCTGCGAGAGAAGACATCGCCCTGTCTGGCCGGGCCATTCAGCACTTGATGGCTGTGATTGGTGCGCCGACAGTAGACATGCGCCTGAGATAAACCCAGCCAACCACGAGAGACAGATAATGCTACAGAGTTTTAACACACAGCTTTGGTCGGAATATCTTTTCGCGAAAATTTCATGGCCCTACTACTATGGGAAGGCTTGGATAGGGAGTAAATTCATGTAAGTCGTCAGCGACATGGGCACGTGACGTGTTAACGATAACACTATATCTGTTACTATTAGTATAACTTATTTCGCTTTTAAATCTTTAGCATACTATTACTGTGCAGTAAAATGTGAGTATAAAATATATTAATATTCTCATATAGATATATAGTTTGAATAACGAAGAAAACGGAGGAGTCTTTGTAGCAATATAATCTAAAAATTAAGAACATCATTATTTATGTTTTTAATACCTACAATGCAATGCGTATTTTATAGTAATTAGGAGTTATTTTACTGACGTGATAATACAAATTTATTGTGTGATAATATTTTTTTTTTTGTAAAAATTGCGAAAACGTTTTCATTTCTGTCGGCAGTCCTCATAACTGCTTTGAAATTTTTTATGAAAAAATTTATCTTTAATTAAGTTTTCAAAATGAGACACAAATACGCTTAATCCGTGCTGATTCTTTTTGCTCAACTAATACAGAGGGTATATATGTTTAAGTTTGGTTGAATATTTAAATATTTAAAAATTGAATTGTATGGTTATATTTGAGAATGTACTCCTGCTTGTGTCCAACAAAAATGTGGAATGTCACAGTGTAGGTACACTTGCAATCAGAGACGAGTGCGAAAAGGTTTTTTTTTGGGGGGGGGGGGAATTGGGGATATATGCCCACCAACAAACTGAAAACAAATTTTGAAAGCAAACAATTTGCAAATTAATTACTGTTCACGCTCTTGCTTGCAATGAATGCTGAGAAATCCTTATCATGCTTCCTAACCAAATTAATCATAAGCCATTTAATTATTTGCAGTGTTCAAAACAAATAATAATTGCGAGATAACAGTATCGCAAAAAAATAAAATAAAAATTGTGAGCGAGTGTTTCAGCACTCGCCAGAGATGTGTAATATCTATCCTTGCTATTGAGCAAATTCATGCGTTCTTAAGTTGCAAATACGTTTATAATACGAAATTCGGATACGAAATTTAACGTAAAATTATTTTAAATAATGCCGAGCGTGATAAGTATATACAAACTAGCTTTCAACTTCATTTCTGTACGCAAACCACACGTAGTTTCCGCACCCGCCGCTAGAATTCGCTGCCGGAGCAGCTACGGCGACTATTGAGTCATTCCATTTGTAGGCCTAAATTTTATCTATAAAATGAAACTGCTCCGATAAAAGCGAAGAATACTTGAAAAAAATACTACACCCCGGCTTTGGATCAGATTTTCGACAAGGAATTTTATTATAATATTGAGACATCTTGTAAAAATTAACTAAACCGTTAATACTAAAAAAAAAAAATCTCTTTTACTTTGTGATCTTTGATGGCAGCCCCGTGGTTTTTACACATTTCCTTTTCACATAATTCCGTTTTCAGTTTAATGTTTAGAATGCTGTAAGTTTTTGACGTGATAACGTCTTATAAATCGATGAACGCCGGCTGCACGCACGAAAAGCATGACTCATTGTCACGTTCCGCCTAAGCCGAGCGTGTAAGAACCGGCCAACCACCGTGCGAGAAAATCATCTATAATATCAAACAGGTTAAGGCGGTTTTTTTAAAACTTATTGTTCGTGATTATATTTAAACAAATTATTTAATTAAAATTTTGCAAAAAAAAATAATAATAATAGGCATTTGAAAATTAAAAAGTATGCAATTTTTCATCAATGTTTTCTTATAACGTTATCACTTAAAATTATCGTCCGTAAACCGACTTTACAGACAACACCCCCCCCCCCCCCCCTTTAAAAAAAAATGAAGTCTTCAGTTTTAAGAGCGAACATAGTGCAATTCATTTCTGAAATGACGTGAAATAACCCCAAGGTAGTCGAACGGTTGAGAGTGTGCGAGTTGAAGGGCGCGCGATGCACACTTGTTGCCGGCGGTGTACGGTTAGGCCCTGCTACCTGGCCGAGTGATAAAGGCGGTAATCCGTGCAAGGCATTCGCCGACACACACACAACATTCCACCCACCCACTAATTTCAAGCCCAATTCCCACCATGACAACTTCTTTCCCTGCCCTCGCCGGCGGGGTGGTTAGGGGTCTGGCTGCCTGTAAACACCGCGGCCTAGGGCCCAGCTCTGCTTTCCCACTGGCAGTCGCACGTTCAGCTCGGCCATCTTGCATTTCCTGCCCCCTTCCCCTACCTCCCTTCAACGAGTTTCAAATTCCCTTGTTTCTTAATGAAGTTCGCAGGCATTCTCACCAATTGTCTGCAGTTGCTCGGCTTCTGGGTTGGAACCCGCGTCCAAGGTGAAAGTATCACCGACGTTTCGGTCGACGTTGCAGTCGCCATCGTCAGGGGGCAGCTACTGCGAGCAATTGTTTTGTAACGATACAGTTGCTTTCACGTAAATGCACAAAACTGAGAAATATCTGTAATTTCACACGATTATTTATTTATTTATTGCAGTCTCTCACTGTCCCTAATGTTCATTATGTTGGGCTGGTAATGCCTTTAAAGCCTCTCACTGTCCCTGGATCTCACTGTGTTGACTGGTGATGCCTTTAAAGCATCGCCGATAGGAAATCTTGCTCTCAGGCGGTCACTAGCCGGCGCCTCAACACAACACTGTTGCATCCATCTCTTGGACTGCATCCAGCAGGTGGTTCTACACTCTCTGTGGTGCTCTTGCCCGAAACAGACTTGTTTTATTTATTCAATTTTTAATAGGACATTTATAAGAGTAAATATAGCGAGGAACAAAGAATACAAATTTGCGTGTTGGAGTTCAGAAGTGAAACTACTTGATTATTACGTAGGTATAGATAGGGGTATATTATTAAATTTTCTATCATACTATTCACACAAAAATGGATTTTTACTTATATTGTTTATTGCGCAAAGCAGTAAACTCTTTACCACACGAATAAATAAATTATTAGAGACCGGAAAAATTCGCGGGTTCAATGACCTCCAGGATAGACTCCAATATCTTCTACACACTCGGGCAGATGCCAACTGTTGATTGGCTGTTGACTTGTGAGTCGTCTCGACTGGGTGGCCTGTGATTCGACACTTCTACGAGTGAGGGTCTCTAATTGGCCCTCAGTCCTCCAGATTAACAGTGAACCAATGACAGAAGCAGCACTAAGGTATAATTATTTGAATTTTAGCATAACACGAAATTGACCCGCGAATTTTTCAGGTCTCTATAAATTGTTGATACTTTGAATGAAATAAAAATATATGGTAGCCTCATTCGTTAGCCGTTACGAAAACTGAGGAGTAGACAGACACAAGCAGCTTTACGATACGAGAATTCCGTAGAATCACTGCTATGTCATTCCCCCTCCCTCCTCCCACTCGACCGCTAGCGCATGCGCTAGAGTGGCGTCTCCGCTGACGCCCTCATGCGATCGGAATTTTCGTAACGCTCGGAAATTGTAGCCACCTCAGCAAAGAAGTTTCACTTAAACTACAGTTTGATATGTTGAATGTACATCGGCAGAGCTTGTAAAGTATAGACTGAAAAGTCGTCTTATTGGTAATTTAATTTTTATTTATTTTATGTTACCGTGTTTAGCGGTGGTGAAGCTAATGCCACATGCCTTTTTCTAACATATATACATACAATCGTGATGTTATACTAAGTGTATATCAGTTGAGGATATTTGTGACAGAACAAAAATGCAAGGGAGGTATTGAGATAAAGTTTTAGGAATACTAACCCGTAGATAAAAATAACGACAAAAAATAAAAATGGTTCGTGAGACCGAGCCTTTACCGCACTTATTAATTTTCTACAATCACAAATATAATTTTTAAATAAAACAGTTCAGCATAGCTAAATTCACATTTATGCTAAAATAGGCAAATGACCAAAGGCAATCTTGAACGCTAACTAAATGTTCAGAGATAAGAGTTGACTATTACATAATTAAGCCATGTAACTCCAAACTAAGTATACGGGCATACGTATGGGCTGGATGGCGGCTAAATGTTAGGCCTGGTTTATAAACTACGCAAGACGCAACTAACGCAAGAAGATCACAGTCACTTATAAATGACGCAAGTTGCAATAAGTCACAAACCTTACAACTTAGAAGATACATTTCGACACAGTCCACAGGCGTAGGTAGGAATTTTTTTAAGTAGCCTACCTATTTATTCTGGAAATATTTTGGAAACTTCCATGAATTTCTGGAACATTTTAAGAACTTGATGTGCATAAATTATTTATATTATCCAATATTACAAAATTATCGATTTTAAAATTTTCTCATTTTCCATGAAGCGAAAATATTACGGCTATTTTTAACTCTATGTTTCCTCCATTTAATCACTTAGAACGAATGTCATATTGTATGCCAAATAAGGTAATTATTTAATTGTTAAACTTCCAAACACTATTTTTCATCCCTTGCTAATAACGTGGTCGTATAAAAATTTTATTTGCATCAAGGTTTAAAATAATGTTAAAATGGTTTGAAAACAAATTCGAATGATTTTGATATTAATAAATTTTGAATTTTTTTTAAAATTTAAACTCCTGTTTTTACGAAAATAATTCGTTTAATCAAAACATTTTCAGCCAAAGTTTTTGATAGTAATTGAAAGTTTTACAATAAACTAGAACGAATTTTATCGTGTACACGGTACGGAAATTATGAATTTTTAAAATACCTTTTTTTTCAACCCCTTTATGCAGTGGCTCATCTTATCAAATTTTTTATCAGACAAAATTTCTAGATAAAAATTATAAGATTTGCAAACAATTTGTACGAATTTTATGGTGTGCCTATACGAACAGAGTTGTATTTTTTTTTATCCTCCAAACCTTTTTTTCCCACCCCTTGCAGTTTTTAGACAAAAGTTTTTGGTATTACTCCTAAGATGTGATATTTTTCCATATTATAGGAGTTTTTTCTCTGTCGGAGATTGACACTTTAACGGACTCGACCGAGATTTTCCACAAATAGATTTTATGTATCAGTTTGGAAGAGAATCGTAAAAAAATTGCGGCAGTTATCGGGTCCACAAAATTGTGGTATATATAAAATTTGAGTAGACGATGGTTTTGGGGCCGTGGACCATGAAACGAAAAAAAAAACTATAATTTTTTTTCCGGAAGTCACCCCATAGTAACGGCTACAATAGGGAGTAATTTTTTTTGACGTGATAACGTCTTATAAATCGATGAACGCCGGCTGCACGCACGAAAAATAGTCACGTTCCGCCTGAGCCGAGCGTGCAAGAACCGGCCAGCCACCGTGCGAGAAAATCTTATATAATTACAAAAAACGTTTAAGGCGGGCTTTTTATTTGATTGTTCGTGATTATATTTAAACAAATTAAATTTGCAAAAAAAAACTGTTAATAATATTTGAAAATTAAAAAGTATGCAATTTTTCATCAATGTTTTCTTATGACGTTATGACGTAAAATTATCATCCGTAAACCGACTTTACAGACAAACCCCCCCCCCCCCTTTTTTTTCAGCATCTTTTCTTCATCAATTCCGATTGCAGTTGGAACATCATTTATTAAATATTAAAGATTAGTATGGGATAAACTACTACTTTGCGGAACACCTAATATCATGAAATTGAAATTGCATTTGCAAATTTGACTGCAAAGGGTCTATTTGCAAGATAATTAATATATATGTATATACACATAATACTGTGAGTGTTTAAGACGATCTTCCTGATTGAAAACTATGTGGGTTTTTTTTTATTAGGGTATTTATGAGCGTGGCGGTTGGTACAGGCCTAAGACATTATAAATTGGTAGAGACCGGAAAAATTCGCGGGTTCAATGACCTCCAGGATAGACTCCAATATCCTCTACACACTCGGGCAAATGCCAACTGTTCATTGGCTGCTGACATGTGAGTCGTCTCGACTGGGTGGCCTGTGATTCGACACTTCTACGAGTGAGGGTCTCTAATTGGCCCTCAGTCCTTCAGATTAACAGTGGACCAATGGCAGAAGCAGCACTAAGGTATAATTATTTGAATTTTAGCATAACACGAAAAATGAACCCGCGAATTTTTCAGGTCTCTATAAATCGGTATAACTGATTGTTGAAATGCCTCTCGGGCACTGCAGTCAGCGCGTGGGGCGGTCTCTGGTCGGTGGTAGGCGGGCACGCGGGAGTCGAGCTAGGCGGCCCTCAGGCAGGCGGCAGGCGGCAGGTGGCCTCGTCCTTCAGGCCCTTGTTTGTTCGTAAACGCGGATGGTGTCTGCCCCCCTCCCCCCTCCCTTCCCAAAGGCGCTACAGCCGCCATCTCGCCGCGATAGAGTAATGAAGGAGGGAGCAGACATTCCTGGCATAGCTGGTCGGCTACAGGGAGGTCTCTCCGCCTCCCCTCACTCCCCTGCCCCACACTCCAGGGGCGAGGCTCGGCCGACACAGGGTGTGTCGCAACCACGACTCTCCTGCGGCCACAGGTAACACGTCCTTCGTTTTCAGAGACCGGAAAAAATTCGCGGATTACTTTCGAGACAAGCTGTAATCCAAACTCTTTTATCTTAACTTGATGTAAGTTTTTGGACATACGCCATTGCTATGAACTTTTTCTGTTGAAGAAAAACTAAAAAATAAAATAAATAAATAAATAAAAATACCCAAAAAAAGACAAAAAACACACAAAATTAAGCAAACAATTGCTGTCAACAAGAATATGAACACCACAAAATATTCTGTAACAGGAATATGGTCAACAAACAAAGAAAACAAAGAAAAATGTTCTAAGAGAACAGAAAAAAAAACCACAAATGATGACAACACAAAAATATTGAACCCAAAATAATTCAGCACAACAGTTGAAACGAGACAAAAACACGACAAACGAAAAGACAAACGAACACAATAGTTTTACCAAAACAGAAACAAGCTTTAGCTAAATGCTGCGTCAGTGATTGGACCGCAATATACCTGAAGGACTCGTGAGCCAATGGCAAACACTCAACAAAAGAAGTATCGAATCATAAGAATCGAGTCGGTAGCCAATGACCAGGTGATAGTTGCCCGAGTACATAGAGAATCGTGGAGTCTATCCTAGTGGTCATTGAAACCTATTCATTTTCAGCCGCGTGTTGTAATGTTGGTTTCTCTTTACTTTGCAAGTAAGATAATATTTCAGTCTTGTCTGGTTTCAATACATTTGTGTGGGAAAAAAATTATCTCAACATTTTAAAATAAAAACAATATTTATGAAAACGTGTAGGCTACTCAAATTATACAGACTGTTAAAAAAAATCTCCAAATATTTTGGGGAAAATCCCCTCCCCCCTTCTCCAAGATCAGCCCTACCTTAAGTAAAAACTGCTGATGATTTACAAGTTGAAATGTCTTTTCCACCTCATGATTTAATTAATGCTATAAATAAGTTGAATATGGATCTTGATTGTATTTTGAAATGGTCGATAAAAAATAGTTTGCAAATAAGTCAAAAGGTAATAATGCAAGGGACAAATGCTATGATGTCGGTGATAAATTAATTTAGCATCCCTGCTATAATTTAAGATAAACTAAAAGTAAACATTTCACCAACAGTTAAAAACTAGGGTATTATGCTTGATAGGTAGGGCCATGTAATTTTCGCGAAAAGATATTCCGACCAGCTGTGTGTTAAAACTCTGTAGCATTGTCTGTGTCTCGTGGTTGGCCGGGTTTATTCCAGGCGCATGTCTACTGTCGGCGCACCAATCACAGCCGTCCAGTGCTGAAGGCAAACTCGTCCTGAATGGCCCGGCCAGACAGGGCGATGTCTTCTCTCGTAGACGGCAGCCAATCACAGTGGAACAATGGCATACCTTGTTGCAGTCTAATGAGCGAGCAGATTATTTCACGAAAAACGCATGCTTCTATTGATAGGTCACTAAACTGGTCTCGGCATATAACGTTGGTATGTAGACGGGCGTTCGGCGCTTTGCATGGCCTTAAACGTCTGGAAAACGCTTTTTCCGACCTGGGATAAAAATATTTTATTCAGACGCTTATAAACCTGATGTCTGATTACTGAGGTACTGTTCATGGCTATTTAACCGAGGCCCTGGTCGTGAGAGACAGGCAGCCATGCTGCGCTGAGGTCTCTTGTAAGCATACATGCACTCTACTATACTCACGCCTCAGGCTGCAGTGCCATTGGCACAGAAAAAGTATCATTTTCTAGCTGAATGGTACCGAGATCAAGGTAATTAGTTAAGAGTGCAGATTGGAATAATTCGCGAGTTCAATAACCTTCAGGATAGACTCCACGATCCTCTGTCTACTTGGGCAATCGGCGCCTGTTCATTGGGTGCTGAATTTTGTAGGCGTCTCAAGTGAATAACTTATGATTGGATACTTCTTTGACTGATGGTCTCTAATTGGCCAAGAGTCTTACATATTAACAGTGAACCAACAGCAGAAGCAGCACAACGGTATAATTATTTGAATTTTAGCATATCACGAAATGAACCCGCGAATATTTCCGGTCTCTAATAATATGTAATAGATACAACCAACTAAATGGTTTACATCTTGTCAGTATGCAAGATTTATTTTTCCAGTTTTCAGTGGTATTGGATATGCATTGTTTTCATTCTAGAATTTTAATTCTGCCTACTACTAGCCCTTCCTCAATCACTTTAGTAATTAATGATGATAATAATATTTGCTCGCATTCCTTTTGGCGTAAGAGCCGGTTAAGGAATTGAAAGGGGGATTAAAGTTTCAGTGGATGCCGCAGGTAACAGGTGCTGTTGCTCTTTTGGGGGGGGGGGGGGGGGGGCAGTGTGGAAAGTAGCCACGCAGTCGCGTGTTCCAAACACGGCAGTGTGTACAGTGTTCGTCTGGCTCTGCGAGTCACTTGTGCCACTCTCGCCCGCTGCACCCGCGGCCAGACCCCCCACCCCTGCTCACTCTCACTCCAGCCACACGCACAATTATCACTTCCCCTCCCCCCTCCGGGGCCGGACCAATAATAAATCTGGACGCCGGCTTATCCGACGCGCCCCATCGCCAATAGAGGCGGCCCTTAAATTACGGCGGGCCGCCGCCGCGGCGGGTAAATAAACACATGCCGACTGTAATGCCCTGGGCTGCCCTGGTCCAGAGGGGCCGGAGGGGCAGGCAGCCAGCTACCTTCCAGCATGATGAGGCGTGTGTCCGCTCTCTCGTTTCCTAGCTGCGCTGCCTGATTGCCTCGCTTCACCTCGTCGCTAGAGACCGGCAAAATTCGTGGGTTCATTTCGTGTTATGCTAAAATTCAAATAATACCTTAGTGCTGCTTCTGTCATTGGTCCACTGTTAATCTGGAGGACTGGGGGCCAATTTGAAAACCCCTCACTCATAGAAGTGTCGAATCACAGGCCACCCAGTCGAGACGACTCACAAGTCAGCAGCCAATGAACAGTTGGAATTTTCCCGAGTGTGTAGAGGATATTGGAGTCTATCCTGGAGGTCATTGAACCGGCGAATTTTTCCGGTCTCTACTCATAGCCTGGACATCCTTGGCTCACAGCCCAGGCAACTGGCCAGCCTCTACGTGTAGGCTTAGGCCTGAGGCGCACTTTTTCTAAAATAAATATAAATACTATTTTTGAAGTGAAAACTTCCATAGGAAGGTTTGGATATGGAGTAAATTCACGCAAGTCGTCATCGACATGGTCACGTGACGTCAACTGTGAATGTATGTGTGTATATATACATATACTCAGTGGTGCGCGCGCAGCCAGTACACATAACACAGGTCGACAAGTAATGCACACGACATATACCAATACATATCTTATTAATACGCGTCTTCAGTCCCTGTACATCAGTGCTGTGCACATGTGAATCGAATGTGTGTATGCAGTAAAAGGTGAGTATAAAATATATTAATATTCTCATAAAGATAGATAGTTTGAATAATGAAGAAAACGGAGTCTTTGTAGCAATATAACCTAAAAATTAAGAACATCGTTATGTATTTATTTTTAATACCTACAATTACTATGCAATGCGTATTTTATAGTAATTTAGGAGTTATTTTACTAACGTGATAAAACAAATTCGTTGTGTGATAATATTTTTTTTCGTTAAAATTGAGAAAGTCTCTTATTTTTAACAAAAAATTAATTCGGATATCCAAAAATAACAACTGTTTGTTTATAGTTTTAAGTTTTCACTTCTGTCGGCAGTCCTCATGACTGCTTTGACATTATTTTTAATAACTTCGACAGTAATTCACCCAAGTAAGTAACGTCTGCTTGCATGATAAATTAGCTTTGGATGTGAATGACTTTCTGGTTGTTGGTACAGAGGGAGTTGTTAGCGTGAGAGCACATGACCGCCGGCTGCGCTGCAGTTTGTAGTGAACATCTTCTGCTTGAAAACACTGTAGGTCGGTGGGTGAGTACCTGCCAGAGATAGGAAGCCTTCTTTTCACAGACGAGAGAGCCAAACGCCCGATCGTGCATCTTCGGTTTATTTTATTTTGGACAACTCATGATAACTAATGGTCAATTAGGTTAGGTTAGCTACATTATAAATACTTTAAAACATTGTGAACGGTTGGTTATATTAGGTAAGTATAGCTACATTAAAGATACTGTGAAATCATGTAAACGGTAGAGACTGGAAAAATTCGCACTTTCAGTGACCTCTAGGCTAGACTTCGCAATCCCCTACATAAGCAGGCAAGTTACACCTGCTGGTTGGCTATTGACTCGTGAGACATGTCAACTGAGATGCTTGTGATTCGATACTTTTGGTTGAAGGTTTTATCATTGGCTCAAATGTCCTTCAGATAAACTGTGAGCCAATCACAGAAGCAATTTAAAGGTATAGTTGTTTGGATATCACGAAATGAATTCGCGAATTTTTCCGGTCTCTAGTAGTAATTTATAGAGACCTGAAAAATTCGCGGGTTCATTTCGTGTTATGCTAAAATTCTAATAATTATACATTAGTGCTGCTTCTGCCATTGGTCCACTGTTAATCTGGAGGACTGAGGGCCAATTAGAGACCCTCACTCGCAGAAGTGTCGAATCACAGGCCACCCAGTCGAGACGACTCACAGGTCAGCAGCCAGTGAACAGTTGGTATTTGCCCGAGTGTGTAAATGATATTTGAGTCCATCCTGGAGGTCGTTGAACCCGCGAATTTTTCCGGCCTCTAGTATTTTAGAAAATAGTTATCTTTTTCTCTCTTTCTCTCTTTCTGCCGTTCATACTTGCGAGTCGAGGTTCGAATATCCGGAGAGCTGGACTCGTGTCACGTGCTATGTCACCCCAGCCCCTCGGCCGTGGACAGGCGAGGGTTAGGCCCCTCGGAGACTGCACTGTGGCGGCACGCCTAGCGCGGGGTTGGCGCACAATGGCGTGGGGCAGGTCAGTCCCTTTCCCGCCGCGCGTAGCAACTCCCACGACACATTCCTTCCGAGACCACTTTGTGACTCTGCGACCAACACACTGCAACTTCCTGCAGCACACATGTGGACAACACGGAATACGATTTAATGCACCGACAATTGTTCATGCGGCCATTTAAAAGGGTAAATTTTATTTAGATTTTGCGTACCAGGTTTTATCTTTGTATTTTTTTTTTATGCTTAATACTAAAATCAAGTAACTGCCATATAGCTATCTATAACTGTATTACCATCTGAAGTATCGTGATGAAGTATGGTTCAGTAAAACTCTGCATATTTGTACTCTGCATTTTTTATTACTATTAACCAAAGACTAGCCTATAATTTGTTTGATAACATTTCCAATTTTTGGCTCAACACCTTGGGTAAATAGAGGGGTTGATTTTTTTGAGCTCTTAAAATTTTTTTGGGTATTCCATATTTTTAATAGTATTTACACAGAGTGTGTCGGGGACGCAACCCCCCTTCCATGTTGGACGGAAGGCGGTTTTCACAATAAATGAGATGGCTATAGTAACGGTTGGTGAACAGTTTTGAAGCACGTGACATAATTTTACACCTGTCGCGACAACACGATTCAACGAGTTTCAGAAACACATATCGCTCATTACAGTATACCCCATTATCTTTTGGGAGGGTGAAGATGGATATCACTTCAACATTGAGCAGGTAAATCCATTTACAAGAGAAAAATTAATAAAAAAAAGTTCCTGCAATGAATTTTTATTCTTGCCGTTTAATGATCCGGCAAGCGACACAAAACCACATTCTGCAATGTCGTCAATTATATGTGTTGCAGAAAGTTGCAGTATGTTTGTTGCAGTGTTACAATGTGGTTTTCCGAAGGAATGTGTTGTGGGAGTTGCTTATATATGTGTTGCATATATGTCGGGATAACAAGAGATGTTTCATTCAAGCGTAATTTTTAAAACAATGAAAAAAAATCAGATATTCAATGATTGTAATCAATTAATTTTATTATGCTTATTAATGTGCGCAGTTAATACTGGACAAATGACTTTAAACTATTGGAGGTACTGGGACAACACAAAGCACGAATTCCCGGATAAGAATCCGAACCCAGTATTGCTGTGATCACTAGGTGCATGCACTTTTCGCGAAAAAATCTGCTCGCTCATTAGACTGCAACAAGGTATGCCCGCTCTAGTGATTGTTCCCTTGTGATTGGCGGCCGTCTGCGAGAGAAGACATCGCCCTGTCTGGCCGGGCCATTCAGGACGAGTTTGCTTTCCGCACTGGATGGCTGTGATTGGTGCGCCGACAGTAGACATGCACCTGGAATAAACCCAGCCAACCACGAGACACAGACAATGCTACAGAGTTTTAACACACAGCTGGTCTGGAATTCTTTTCGCGAAAATTACGTGGCCCTAGTGATCACTATTTTGTAATGAAACAGTTATTTTCAGGTAAATGTAAATATTTTTAAATAGCGAAAACTTTACATGAGTATTTCTGTTCTCTTTAAAAATAAAACTACAGTGTATCAGGCACTCGCACATGACAGCTCGCCCCAGCTAGGACCCCGCATTCCGACGGCCTTTCGATACATCGTTCGAGTGATATCGATACCGATTAAATATCCGGTTTAATATTTCCGTGTTTTCGATAAATCGTGGTGTCATAATACCGAAACTTCTGCCCTTATTTCGCTTTTTTATAATATTATAATCAAAGTTTGTGTAATATAAAGGTACTTGACACATAAAAGCTCTTACAATGGAATTACATAAAATCAGTTTGGCTCTTGCAAACAAAAAAAATTCAACTGAGAAATTTTCAAAATTTTAAAAAATAATTTGTATATTTTTTTTCTTATGGAATAATATTTTATTTCGATATTATTGGAACAAATATTATATATAAAAAAAAATATCGATGCGAAATTATCGATTTTTGAGCATTAAAAATAGATATTTATCATGTATCGAAGTATCGTGGCCACCTCTACCTCGGTATGCTCCCGCTGGTGGGTTTCTGCTGCCTTCTGGCAGCTACAGCTGCAGCTGCAGCATAGCGCGTCATACTGAAACGCTAATTCTCAACAAACGACAAAATAATTGTTTCTTGCGCGGCAGTCCGTTTACCTACTGAACAAACTATTATTCCACAAGCCACTGGACAGTTTGCGTAACAATGTTTAAAATTGACTGTTAGTGCGTAGCATTTAAGAACCTTTTCTCACATCCGTGCCAAGTTTAATCTTCTTATTTGATTTATGTGCGTCGTATTCTATGGACATTAAAAAAGGCTGAAATGCGTGTTATCTGAATTGTATTTGATAGGAAATCGGATGCCCTGATATCGATGTTCAAAACGTGTTACTCATAAATAGAGACTTGCAAAATTCGCGGATTCATTGACCTCTAGGATAGACTCCACGGTCCTTTAAATACTCGCGGAAATGACACCTGTTCATTGGCTACTGACGCGTGAGACGTCTCAACTAGGCTGTCCGTAATTCGGCACTTTCTTGGTTTAGTGTTTCCCATTGGCTCACAGTTCCCCGGATAAAATGTGGGCCAATCGCAGAAGCGGTACGAAGGTATAGTTGTTTTGATGCTAGCCTATCGCGAAATGAATCCGCGAATTTTGCATGTCTCTACTCATAAACACTTACACGCCATGTTGGCGTCAGTAGAAGTAGCTGCTGAAGGGTGACGATGCCGGCGCCTGAGCTCGCCGCGGTATGCAACCCGCGCGGCAGCGCTGTAGTGCGGGCAAGCCTGACGCGCAGGCTGCCGTGTGTTCCAGGGCCGACTGGTTCATTGTTACACGGTATTGCTGTGTTGTGTGTGGAGTGATGCCGTCTCTCATGCAGTTCATACACATGCGCCCGGCGCCTGGGCTCGCCGCAGCATCGTGTGGCGTGGACTTAAACTCCGACACCGTTTGACCGCTCGCCACGAAAGTTGGCTCATAGAATCCCCCCCCCCCCCCCCAACAGACCCAATTGTGAATGCTTTTACGGTATCCATTTTTTTTTCTGTAGCTCTCCGCCAGACGGCGCTGCAGCGCAACAATTTCTAAACCGTTCAACCGATAATAATGGGTAAACATGAAAATCGTAGGTCGTGGACATACAAACAGCAATACTATGTGTGTCATTTCTCTATGACTGTCATATAGCGCTATCTATTTTTCTTTTGACTCGCGGACAGTATATCACCAGGCAACGCCGGGTGTTGCAGCTAGTATTTAACGTGCTTTATGTAGCGAGATTGAGAAGATGTAACAATGTAAAATGATCACGGTCTAAAAGCTGTTGACGCGGAGAGACGGGGCGTGTATCTGCGTGTATCTGCGTGTATCCGGCTGCGTGCCGGCTTTGAATATATATACTGTATAGAAGTCGCGAGTGGATAGGATTTACTCTACGTTTTTCAGAAGCGTATGATGAGCAGCTTGGGAACTTCACCGCTGCAGTGCGCTGCCGTAACGCCCTGTATCGTCTTAGTTTGTTATTCACACGTTAGAGCGCAGCACTGTCGCCCGCTGTCATTCCCCGCACCCCCAACCCATCATTCACTTCAGCTCAAGGTCGTTCAGCGGGAGGGGGAAGGGGTGTTTGAAGAGTTCGACACTTGTCCGCTAGGGACCACCACAAGTCGATGCCCTAGAGATGGTGGCGATTGCGGCGGTGAATTAACCAACTACCTCAAAACCGTATTAGAAATGTTAACCTGGGCTGGCGACTTCTATACAGTATATATATTCAAAGGTGCCGGTGAGGACTGCGTGCGCGCGCGGGGTAACGGAACTGCGTCCACGCGCAGCGAGGCGGCCGTGGAGCGTGGAGCGTGGAGCGTGGAGGCGGCGCCTGGTCACGCTCCAGCGACACGCTCTCTGCACGCTCCGCTGGCGCCCCGGGACCTGCCATTCGTGAGGGTCCGGGCGTGTTCGGGCGTGTCCGTGACCCGTCGGCTATGCTCGGTCACCTCCTTCCCCCCTTCCACCATGCGGCTTGTGTGTATCGTCCTTACTGAAGTCGTACTTATTCAGGCGCGTTATTAAAAAAAATGATGAGAAGGGATTTTTACGATGCGCGAGCAGCATGCAACATAAAAACTGACAGGATGAAAAAAAAAAAAAAAGGTTTCATACAAATAAAAATAATATATGTACTTTTAAATCATATACTTCAGTGACAGATGTTGGATATTGGTCCATACAATTGAAAAACTATGGTTTATTGTGAATATAAATTATATAAATTGTTATATAAATTGTGTGTATAAACTTTTCAAGGGAGGCTATGTTTCAGTATGCATGATTTATTTGCATTAAATTTATTATATTATTAAGAAATAATTAAAATTTATAAATTAGAATAAATATCCAGCATATTTATTTATTTTCATTATTAATTAAAATTATCTACATTTATTAAATTAAAAAATTAATTTTATACAAGTGATAATATTAATATTATGATTATTTCGTTTTGAAATGCTTCATTAGGCTTTAAAACAGATGCCAGTAAATTCATCGAGGGAACTAAAACAACAGTATTATTAAAGATAAAACAAAAATTTTAATCGTTATTTAACCTTCTTAAAATATAAACTTTTATAAAAAATATATAATTTTATACTTTTAGTGTATTAACTAATATAATTTAACCATAGTTCCTTATGACTGTAAATATATTTTGCTAACTTCGAAAAAAAATTGGTTGCAGATCTAAATTAGACACAAAAATGAAAAAAAAAAGTTTTATTTGATTTAATCACCTTTTCCAGCTTGCAAAGTAAATACAAAAAAAAAAAACAATCGTCAAAACCCCATCGTAGCGATTATAGAGATTTTATTTGTAGGATACAGTGCGCACCGCATCAGTTTAACTGAGGAACTATTGGTCCTTTAATTAAAAAAAAAGTCGAATGCGAGAGTCTAGGAGTCCAAGAGTGAAGAGTGCAATGACGAGTCCTACAGTGCAACGAGCAGTCCATGAGTGCAACGAGGAGTCCAAGAGTGGTGCAGGAGTCCCAAGAGTGCAGGAGTCCAGAGGCCACAGTGCAGGGAAGCACCGAGTCCCGCCGGACTGTCTCCCGGGCGTCCAAGCGAGACGCGAGGCCGTGGGAACATCTTCCCGGCGCCTCCACTCCCTCCCTCCCCCATCCACCCACAAGCCTTGCAGCATCTCCGCTGGACCAGCCAGGCGCGACCCTCTGCCGCCGGCAGCCAGGCTTCACTGCTTCACTGCTCTCCGGCACACATTACCTCACTCTACGGTGCCTGTTGCTGCTTCTGCTCGGATATACATTCATTCTTCATTCCGTGACTGGGACAATATGGTATAATAGGAATAGTACGTCTTTTATAAATTCAGTCAATTCATGTGACAGAAAAACCACGTATGCTCTTTGTAAAAATTACTGATATATGGTGTCCCTTTGCACAAGACTGTAATTAACCAGTTACGTGCGACAAAAGGCCTCGTGATTCTTACTTTTACACACGTGAGGTAATCTCTGAGTCCATGAACAACCGGGATTATTTGTTTCGTTACGTAACCAAGCTGCAGGCAAGCATGCGGCCGGGTGTGGGAGGGGGGGGGGTGTCCGCCGCTAGTAAACATGGCCGCCGCTTCTGTCGCGACTCGCGAGGCATGCCGGGAGCGACGGAGAGGAAGTACGTCACGAGCCAATAAGGAATACTGTCATATTTTCAAAATGATTTCCCTTTAACTTACCTTATATAGCTAAGCTGATGTTATTTTATTATGTCTACAGTGCGTTTTTTATAATGTTAAACTTATTTACGATAATGATGAAACCACAGCATGCAACGAAATGCACGCATCATGCAACGGAAATCTTAACAGGATAAAGCGCATGCGCAGTTAGGTCCAGTTGTGTTCGAAACAAGATATACAATGTAGCACTTAGTATCCAGACAAATGAAATATAGTTCATGGAACAATTTAAAAAAAACATTATTAATATTATATTAATAGCTACAAATTCTTGTAACTATTTTTAAAATGCTGTAAACCAGCTTTAAAATTCTGCAATTCGATTTTTTTTTTCAGGTTAACTCAGCTGAGAAAATTGTGTTAGAACATATATAACGTGGTAATTATTTTAATTTGACGAAGACTATGCTATCTCTTCCTTTGATTGTAACTATTTGATTTTTATAAAATGCCAAAAGAGTGCAACACGTTAGCGCTCAGCGCAGGAAAAATGAATTCAAATTTTAAAAGTGGTCGGTTAAGTTAGCTACATTAAAACACTTTAAAACACTATGGACGGTTAGTTAGGTTAGTATAGCTACATTAAAATAAACATAGAAATATAAATATATATATATATAAATAAATAAACCCGAGGTTGGCGGAAGGTGAATTGTTCGGGTGTAATCGGGAATGGCAGAACTTTATGTGCATCTTAGGCTTCCCTTGTGGGGAAGGATTTAGGCCGTGTTTTGATTGTTTTATGTGTTAAGCAGACATTATTTGTTCAAATACGGTATCAACCCTCCTGTCTCCTATTTCAGAAAATGTGTCTTAAAATAATATTGGTATTTCGACCAGGAAAATGGTTTAAATAGCACCATTTGGCACATACTAAACAAAATTTTCCCGGGGGAGGGCCCCCGTATCCCCCCCCCCTTCTTCTCTTTATTATGCCAAATGTTTCTCACTACTGACAGGCACTCCACAAGGTTGGGATCTCCGGTATTGGTCCTGGAAGGTGAGGGCGGGCCACTCACCACGTTCACGAAGTCCTGGAAGGTGATGGCGGAGGTGGCTCGCTCCCTGGCGCGCTGCAGCAACACGTCTCTCTTGTTGGGCTCCAGCTCGGCCAGGAAGTCGGGGTTGTGCAGCACGGCCAGGAAGTCGTCCCACGGGATCTCGCCGAACCCCTCCGGGTCGTACTGCAACACAGGCACCCGCCCGTCAGCGCGGCATGCGCGCGGCACGGCCAACAATAGCCCCGGCGCTTGTGCCAATCATGTGCATTGTAGGCACCTTTTTTTTTAATTTTAAAATAATTTAGTTTTTCTCTATTTTTTTTTTTTACTTAAATTATTTTCTTGGTGCCATTTTATTCAGCCCAGTGTACGTCCGGACTAATTCTTTTTCAGCGTGTTTTTTTTTTCTTCTCTCTCTCACTCTCTCTCTCTTTCCCCCCCCCCCCCCCCTCTCCCCCATCATCCAGTTGTTACGCCTCTCAGTTTATATGTCCAAGAAAGTCGTTAGACGTCTACAACCCTACAACTCAAAAACGTAAAACAGGGAAAAAAAAAAATTCTTCCTCGAGCTTCTTAGAAACCTCCCCCCCCCCCCCCCCCCCCATCAGTCCTTAGAAAAATTAATATTTGTATTTAAGATCGTTATTATCTTTCGCTTTGAAATAATTAAAACACGTGAGAGAAAAAAACTGCATGGGTTAGAAATAAAATCGTATCTTTCTATTGAATAGTCGCTGTACTTGAGAGTTTACAAAGTATCTAATTTTAAAATACAGAAAACTGAAACGTGAGCCGAAAAGCTGCAAGTGGAACGTTTTCCGATGCTTGCTTTAGTGATTTGCCTTCTTATACTGGTATCAGCAAGAAACGTCATTTAACTTCTGGCGTGTTGAGTTTCTCGCGTTCTTGCGTTGAATCAGCGGCTGTATGTAATGCCTTTGAATATATATACTGTATAGAAGTCGCGAGTGGATAGGATTTACTCTACGTTTTTCAGGGGAATAAGATGAGCAGCTTGGGAACTTCACTGCTGCAGTGCGCTGCTGTAACACCCTGTATCGTCTTAGTTGTTATTTACACGTTAGAGCGCAGCACTGTCGCCCGCTGTCATTCCCCGCACCCCCCATCCATCATTCACTGCAGCTCAAGGTCGTTCAGCGGGAGAGGGAAGGGGTGTTTGAAGAGTTCGACACTTGTCCGCCAGGGACCACCACAAGTCGATGCCCTAGAGATGGTGGCGATTGCGGCGGTGAATTAACCAACTACCTCAAAACCGTATTAGAAATTTTAACCTGGGCTGGCGACTTCTATACAGTGTATATATTCAAAGGTAATGCTGAGAGAGTTGATATCCGTGTGATCGCACCAGCCGTAGCATGGGCCGTGCAGTGTCGGCTAGCAGTGCCTCGTGTGGCCGTGCAAGCATTGAGGGAGCTGCCACAGTTCAGGAACACACCAGACACAATCTTCTGTGTGGCGCCTGTTCCAAGTAGCGTGGTTCCAGCTTGTGATGGTTGTGAGCAGTGGCGGATCCAGCGGTTCACCTTGGAGGGGGCACTCTAGGATTTCAGAATAGCCAGAGAAAAAAATGTCTTAAAATTACTAAATTTGTTTTTAATCTACTCACACTACACGTAACATCCAACCACCAGATTTTATGATTCTACAAGAAATTCATTAATTATATTAAAATATTTTATTGGTTTCAGAAACAATCATTTTTGTAGGCAATATTAATGTAGCAGACAACTGGTTTTTTCGGGGGGGGGGGGGGGGGGGGGGGGGCTTGCCCCTGGTGCCCCCCCCCCTTGGATCCGTCACTGGTTGTAAATTATGTGGTTTGGCATTTTGAGTTTCTAAGTCAAGTTCTAGGACACGACAGTGCTAAGTTGTGTTTGTGGATTTATTTTTTTTTTCCTTCGAGAATTCTAAGTAGGTAATGGGAAATAATCGATTGTTTGATTCTGTGGAAAGCGAGTTTCTGGCACTATAACATTTTTTTTTTTTTTATGTGTGTGACTCGTTGTGTCTTTTAGAGCACAAAGAGCCCCCCCCCCCCCCCCCATGTCTTATAATGAAATTTTTACAATTACAAACTTACTCTGTAGGTCCGAGGACTGGCATAATAATTAAATAAATAATAATAAGTCATCGATTCCGCTATTTTGAATTATTACGCCACATCCGTCATTTTGTTTTTTTAGAACTTTCCGCCATTTTGAAACATGACGTAACCGTTGCAAATTTTGTTACGTCCACCAACCTGAAAATCTGTAATTATTAAGCTAGAAAATTGGGTAAAAATTAAAATAATACAAAAAATAGTATTGTCTTTTCCGGGTCTCGTAACCAGTACCCCCTGTAGGGAAGTGGCACAAATCCGACTGCGCTCTGAGCTCGACAGCTATACAGTCTTCCACGCGATCAATACATTACGTCACGACTGTCAAGTGTGTGGCCAGTTCAGTCCAAGCCAAGGAGTATACAAGTAGAGAGAGATTTCACTCCCAGGTTGAACCTCTTTTCTTTATATTTGTTCTCGGATAACCGCCACTATGTAATGTAATAATACCAACAACCAGCGTGAAAAAACCATGCAAAAATGTATTTTAAATAGGTATTTTATTAATGCATAATGTTAAATAATGGTTTTAAAATAGTTTTCGAACGGTTTTTTTATTTATTAAATGTATGTACAAAAATTGAATTCAATGTTATTGTTTAAGAAGGTAATTTTGTTTGTCCCAATACCGCAGGATCTGGGGCTCCATATTGTATAGGATCTAGGGTGTTATTTTTATTCCAGATTAATGGAAATATGTATTATTAATTCCCCCCCCCCCCCCTCAACAATTTTTTTTAGTTAGAATCGTTCGGAGAATAACTTAGGTTATCATCTATCCATCAAATGAAAACTTATTCTGAAGTCCAACAAATACACATAACCTAACAACATCATTAGGGAAACTAAAATGTTTCACATCGTTTCTAGGCTTAATATTTTCACAGTGCGGCACCCAACATCTTCCAAAAGTTTTCTTCTTAACTTTTTCCATCTCAAATTTTTAAATAACTCAAAGTAATACCAAATTGCATTCGTTTCAAATTCAAACTATAACAGTTTTAAATTTTGAAACGAACAGTGACACCAACACCTACATTCAAAATATCAAAGAAATAATGTATTTAGCATGAATGATTTTAAACCAGTAAACTAAAGTAAATTTCGAAAATAAAATCAGATTCCTTCATAAAAGTCAAGTTATTCAACATAAAATTATAAAATTATTTAGTCTAAAATAGCTTTCTCACGTTGGCACGAGTCTTTTCCACAGTCTTCAATAAGCCATCGTAGGCCCTAACTAGTGACTATCCCCTGGTCCAAGCTATATTTTACTGTTTCTTTCGTGCAGTCTTTCTTACTTACAATATATGTATTTTACAGTCTCTTATAAACTAATAAAGATTTAAAGGCATTTTTTTTTTTTTTTTTTTTGTATTTCGACAAATATCTTCCAGCTGACCTTACTCTCATACTTCTTAAGTTGCATACTCGATTAACAGCCAGTTTTACACTGAATTGCTTTTCTTGGTGGAAAGAATTGCCTTAGTCTCCAATTTTTTATTCATACATTTTGCGATCGAGGCACAGTGCACACAGTTATGTTTTCTGAGAAGTGACCAAGTCACTGATGCTATTACAACGTCCCGTGTTCGGTGTTCGGATTGGAATATTCTGAAGTCGGAATGGTCACGTCATCCGATTTTTCAAACGAAAATTTATGACAAAAAAAAAACGTCGATGACAACAAAATTACGAATTCATGTGTCCATTTTAACTTTTATAATAAAACGTGTGTATTTTTGTGCGAATTTAAACTTGTTTATATTGGCATGGGTTTTCAAGGACACTATCCAGACGCGTCTACCTGCATGGCATGGACGTTTGAGACAGGTTAGTGTTTGACACAAGGAGGAGGGGGAACAAGATGTCAATACATACTAATATATATTGATTCATTACGGGGGGAAAAAAAGCATATACAAGTCTACCACAAGTTCTCATGCGATGAAAAAACCTGAAATTAATTTTAATTGTACGCATTGGATAAAGTGCAAACGACTTAATAACATTACTCATAATAATTACAGAATACAATTTACCAATGTGTGTCCAAATTCTGTACAGCGAAAACTTCCTGATTGTTTTCCATTTAAAAGTAAAAAAAGCAGCAACTGTAAAGTAATACCTAATAGGGTGATTTTACCACGAACTAACTAATATACAAATTTTAATGGTTGGAATGACTCGCGTATTACCTACAATTAAATTAAAAATCAGTAAACCACACTTGTTTTATCTTCTGGGATTAATTATTAAATTTCGAACAAATGTAATAAACGACTCGTCCATGATAACATCACGTGATTTTATTTTGAAATGTATATCACATACATAATATTATCTACAATGTCATACACACGAACGATCCAATGGATGACGCGAAAGCCAAGCGGAAACAGACGGATCTCCCGTTATCGCGTCTCTGATGCTCCAACAATGCACGGAAACGTAACAATTGGCAATCAGTGAGATTGGCTTTCAAGGTTAAGAACTATTAAGTTAATTGTAAAATATTTTATGCTTCGAGATCATAACACCGGCAGAATTTACGTATATAATAAAAATGAACGACCAAGTTACAATAGAACACTAGATATTCTTGTACTTTAAACAATTATTTTACGTAATTACAACGTAAACAAACATGGCTACCAGCGCGGCCAAGTACTCTGCTTCTATTGGTCGCAATGAGAAATGTACACGGAAGACGAAGAGTTCAGCATTGAGCTAATCCGTATGTGTAAGTCTCCGACTGTGTGTGTTGTAGAAACTCTATTCCGCGACATTCGTAATCGTTTATATAAGTGCCACTGTAAAACGGGCCGAAGTCATCATACGGAACGATCGAAAAAAGGGTGAGCATTTCCAAGTTCTTAATACTGTTGATAATTCGGGGCAATTTCAGTCCTCTGGTTGGCTACATTTTCAACCTTGTATGAAACCCGCCATCAACACTTCCAAGGATTCCAAGGAACCTTCCTAGGAAAATTATTTACTGTATTTATGTCGTTCTGTAAATCCCACATGGTCGAGTGCCGTGGGATGTAGAAAATATCAGTAAATACATATATAAACAAATAAATTACCATTTAAATAAATAACAAAAATGTTTAGGAAAAAAACATGCCAACCTATTAATATACTTACAGTACAAAACAAGAGTACATAGAAAAAACAATGAATTCGTTACGGTTAATATTACCACTTTGCCACAAAATTTTAATTTTAGTACATAAATACTTGTATTAATTTGTTTCGTAAAAAAAAACATTAACAATAGTTCAATTGTTTTTTTTTTGTGTTTTATTAGGTGAAACATTCCTTTGAGTGGGGAAAGGTGTTCTAATAGAACCTTTTTATTTTATTTAAGATATTGGTAAACTATTTGTGTTTTGTAATTTTTTGTTGTAGAAAAAAAAATATAGTTTTATGCCCATTAATGTATACTTTTTTTAAAAAAAATTGACTGTGTGATCTGGTGTCCTGAAATTTTCTATAAATCTTAGTGTTATGTTCGTGCATATTTATGTTCATTTGGAGGTAAAAAAAATTCTTTATGAACTCCATTGTAACATGTGAACTATAGCGGAAAATTAGACAAATTTTTTCGAAAATTCTGCGTTGCGACGAATTTAGAATGGAATTTTTGTCCCAATCATATGCGGTTATATCCGGCGCACGTGCTATCACATACATAAGTCTATTCTTCCATCATACAGCATTGAGGACAGAAGCGCGCGAGGCGCGACGCACCAGCCATCTAGCGAGCGCGCTGAGAACTAAGACACGATCCGTTACGGATCAGCCGCTAGGTAGCGCTAACGACTTGTGACAAACCAGCTGCTACACTTAATCAACGGGGAGTCGATTATCTACACTATTAGTGTTGAGCGAAGAAAATTGGATTAGCAGGTCTGTTGAAAAAAAAAGTGAAAACATCACTGAATTTTATTTACTAAACTGAATACTCATCGGAAAGTTTTTTTTTTTTTTAAGTTATTTAAATAAAAAATCATCATAGTGATTGTAATCGATAAATTAAATGAAGCCTGCTTACGTTTGTTTATTAATTACTGGTATAATATTTGTGCGTTGATTAAAATAAAACAATTATAATTTTTAATAACAGTAAATGAATTGTTTACACATTTTCTCCAATTATTTTATTAATAACTGTTAATGATAGAGCCTGTACATACTTAGTTAGTAAGTAGGTGATATTTCTGTTAACGGTAATTTGGTCCATAATTCTCGAATTTTCCCAAAAATTAAAAGTGACTGCAGGTAAGTGAAGTGAGTAGGTATGTTACCGCGAAGTGATCAGGAATATGGCTTGGTTCATTGTTGCGCACACCATTCATGACACACCATGTTTAATTCCTCCTCCTTTGAGGAGACTAATTCTTTCCCCAAGGTCTGGCACATGTGTGAGACATGGCAGCTATTCTGCCATTTCGTCTTGTTTCACACTGTAGTAGAGTTATTTTCTGTTACAATTATGTTTTGGGTGGAGGGGGGGGGGGGGGGCGCCGATCCTGGTTCCAGGGCCCGTAATCAAATGTGGGGGCCATGAAACCACTCTGCCAATACAGTACGAGTAGTGACTGTTGTTTAAGTACAAATAATGTATCATGGTTCACTTATAGTTTTAGAGATTACTAAAATAGTAGTAACTTATATAATTTATATATTCAGCGAAGCGCGAAACGAAACTGAAGAAGATTGAAAAAAAAAAAATAATAATTGCTAAACATGGTTTTATAAACGCTCGGCAAAGTTTGAAATAATTTAAAAATTTCCTTAAATTAGAGGGCGCAAAAATTATTTAAGACTGGTATTATTCTAGACTTAAGATTGTAATTGCAGCAAAACACATATGCATAGAGTGTGTATTGAATGTTTTCTAGTACGAACATAATTTTACTAAGACAATTAATTCCATGATTTTATCGAATACAACACTGCTGAGCTTACCCGGATACCTAGTAACAGGTTGTATTCAAACCAAATGCGACTGTAGAACTTCAAGTTTGGTTGTCGCTTCAACAGTGTTCCCCTCGAATTGCTAATTAACATCCACACAAATATTTCAAATTAAATGTGCTTTCGCATTTTCCTGTTTCGGGAACTGTAAGCCCTGTCTGTTTTGAAAGTTTTGTTGATGTGTTAGTCGGTGGTTGTGAACTTTGCGCCTGTGTCACCGCAGCAAAACACGACTCGGTAATGACTGCCGACTTCAGCGGCGGGTCGCAGGTAATTAGAGCCGCGTGTTGCGCTCGTCGTTTGTTTGTCGTCCTTTCCGCCGCCGCCGCGGTCTTAATTGCAGCAGTTATTACAGCCAGGCCCAATCAGCGGTCCTTCTGAGCAGTGTCGCCTGTGCTGGCGCCTAAAGACAGGCCCGTACTACCAGCCAAGGCACGTCTGCGCATGCGCGCGCTTGTCACTCTCTCCCCCTCCCCCCCCCCTCCTGCACCACCTTACCCCTCCCTTCCTATTCTTCGATATTCCCGTGATCACATTTGGAACGTGCGGTAGGCATTACGGCAGAGTGTAACGTCTAAATAAATGCCATATCTGTAATATTACTATCCCTTTAAATTTACAGAACTTTTTTTTTTCAGTTACGATATGATCATTTATGGAGAGTGAATTGAAAAAAAAAAAAAAGAAATTAATAAGGAAACAGTCCGAGAGTTACTGCCATATTCTAGCCTTTAATAAATGTATAAACATAAAGCTGTAAATGTGATATGAGCGTTTCGCATAATTTGTATGGTTTCTAGTGAATTATTATAATTTACTATCCGATCAGTGTAAACTCGTGCGTTAAAACATTTCACATATCATAACCGAGCCCCCCCCCCCCAACCACCCCCCCCCCCCCCGACCACCCTGGGAATACCTCCCAGTAAAATGGGGAGTCCCAAATATTTGTTTATTTTTAAGCATTTCTGATGTCTTGGAAAGTCATTATCAAAACTTTGGTTTCTATCTGAATTTTAAAATTAGGTACTAAAGTTATGAAAAAAATATACAAACAGTACAGTTGCACTAAATTAAAAAAAAAATTATCAATTTCTACATAAAATAAATGAACCATTTTCAAAGGTCAGTTGTGGATTGGAGTGTAAATACCCCCAGATTTTTTTTTTCTCATTTGTCAAAAGTCGATGTTAGTGGCGTAAGGTAACTATATGTTAACTACTGGTGTAACCATATTATAAAATCTACAGTCGCTCAGGTGAAATAATTAGAGATTCCATCCCTGGCTGTTGTATTCCGGAATCTGTTCATTTATACAAAACTATATCAATGGAAATTATATTAGAGATATTTTATGTCGATGTGCTTCTTCATGCCCTTAATCTAGATGAATAATTTTTGCTCACACTAATAGCAAAACAATTTAGGAAAATATGCAAAACACTTATACTTGAGTACTAGAGACCGGAAACATTCGCGGGTTCAATTACCTCCAGGATAGACTCCAATATCCTTTACACACTCGGCCAAACGCCAACTGTTCATTGGCTGCTGACTTGTAAGTCGTCTCGACTGGGTGGCCTGTGATTCGACACTTCTACGAGTGAGGGTCTCTAATTGGCCCTCAGTCCTCCAGATTAACAGTGGACCAATGACAGAAGCAGCACTAAGGTACAATTATTTGAATTTTAGCATAACACGAAAAATGAACCCGCGAATTTTTCAGGTCTCTATTGAGTACTATATATACGACCCTGGGCTTACCGCTGTTTCCAACGGACAACATATTAAAGCGAGTTGTTTCACATTGTCTGTGGTCTCATCAATGAAAGAAACCTCTTGTAAATAAATGATTCTGAAGTGTTCAGATTGTATAGTAAGGATACTAGTCCTATCCTGCCCGTGCATAGCGAGGGTGTGCAGTGGTAACGCACTGGCCTGCAAGCACTGTTCGCTCTCCGGACTGCGGCCGGTGGCAGAAAAGAGAGAGAGAGAGAGAGAGAGAGAGAGAGAGAGAGAGAGGAACATCGCACGATATTCTCCTCGTGACCGCACAACAAGCAAAGTCGAGGAACAACTCCGCGTTTTTGTTGACGGCGCGCGGCAGCCAGCTCCATGCAAAAAAAAAAAAAGAAAAAAAAAATTCCGCCGTTAAAAGTTAAACGAAAGGGGAGCAGAAAAAAGTCGCGTGAAATGTTAACGAAGTGAAGTCGGAGAGGCAGAGACTAGCCGAGATGTAGAAGAAGGAGGGGGGAAGCGATTTAATTAAAGGGCCGCGCAGCGCGGATGGTTAAGGGGGGAGAGGGTAGTGCCACGAGAGCCAATCACGAGCCAGTGTTTGCACTCGGCGTCGCGTGGCGATAAAAAAAGGGGGGCCTTTTCTTCCCTTTCCTTTCGGCTTTCCGCCGTGTCCCAAGGACGGGAGCTAACCTCGTTCTGCAAGCGCAGTCTGGACTTGTGGGGACTTGAGGGGAGGACTTGGCGTTAAGGCCGCAGCCAGACACAACCACTCGCGCTTACAGCTGTTTCTTCGAGACTGATGGCGGAGTCCAGTCTCCACACCGAAGGGCTTACTTTATAAGCGCAGGAGGACATGACTGTGAAGGAACACTCGCAGGGTTAGACATTGTTAGGTTATTGTTCAACAAAGGATCGAATAAATATATATATATATTTTTAAGATTTTTAAAAATTTTCATGATTTTGTAGTTTAAAAATTACGAATTTTCAATATGGCGGACAAATTTCAAAATGGCGGGATTATTTTTTATATTAAAATTTTTATTATATTTAATTTTAAAGATATTTTTTCCCCGATTTCATACCACAAAGATTGCGGAATTTCAAGATGGAGGCCGCTGAAACTGCTTCGCTACTCATTAATTCATCTTATAATCGTATTTCATCACCAGAAAACTGTATCGAAGTACACCCATCATATAAATCATGTGTCACAAACCTGCAATAATGCTTCAAGCTCTAATTAATAAGGAAGCTAATGTTTTTGTCACGCACAGTGCCGCATATGCCGACACACGTTACGCAGAAGCCTAAAATATACAGCCTGCGCTCTGTTAGAAATTACAGTAAATTTACGTACTTCGAAGAATTTAACTGAAGTAAACGAAGAGTTCTAATAACTGGATCTTCATAGAAACTACGCCGTATTTCGACGCCAGAGTTGTGTGTGTCGTTCCAAACAAACACATGGACTAAACAAGTGTGTTATTACTGTAGACAACAAGTTTTTGAATTTTTTTTTTGGTTAATATACCAATAATATTCTTTTGGATTCACGTTCAAAGTAAGTGAACACAGCGTCTGTAAATTTATGAAGATCCCTGGACAATTTGTAACCAGCGTTTTTTTCGTAAATTAGAGATGAGAATTTTTAAAAGTACATTTTTTTTCTCTTTTAAACACTCGTATAAGCATTAAATATGCCATAAGAGGCAAGGGTTATAATTTGAATTTCCCGCCACATTGGGAAACAATTCTCGCGAGGAAGAGCTAGCTCACGTTATCGCCACATGTGCCAGTGTTGAACAGGCCGAGTGTGAACTGTATAGAATTTGATTGGATTCCTAGGACTGTAAGCGAACATTTTTTTGTCCTCAGTTTTTTATTCACTTGTATTGTCGTGCTTTTTGTGATTATTGTTTACTCATGCAGGTTATTGGAACACATACATTTAAATTCATGCAGCAGCAACAGCCTATGTAACACAGTTCAAATAAATAACTTATGCGGTAAATTACCTTGTCAAATAGCTGGCGCCATTTCTGAAAAAAAAAGAGAAAAATAATTATGCATTAGTATTACAGTTTTGAACGTTAGGTACAAAATACAAGTTATCGTGTTCATGAAAACCTATCACACGGGCAAATTAGATTGTTTATATTATTATTTAAATCAGCATTGGCATAAACTGTAAACACACAGGTAGTTATTTTAAATTTGAGTTATTTTAAAAATAAAAAGCACATACATTTAAATTAAAATTTAATGAAATAAGTGACCAATCATACACACTTTACCTACACTCCTAGACTCTTCCTGTACATTCCCATACTCTTTATTTACACTCCTACACTCGTACACAATTTACTCTTCCCCTGCACTCCTGCACTCCTGTCGCAGATGGCAGCACCGTGGTTACACGTTTCCGTTCCATGCGACTTCCGTCACATTCATGAAATTTCTCCTATCAAATGCCGTATTCTGAGAGCTAGGATGATACACACATAAAAAAAGATAACTCTTGATCTTCAGATCACTTCATCTCCGTCATCGCGAATTTAAGCAATGTACCTATCGGTACGAAAACGAAACCAAACACCACTGTTCTGTGCCACGCTGTCACCAGACAGGGCCTACGATACGCTCATTGTGCTCCAAGTATTCCGTCTGTGCCAACGTACCAATGCCATTCACTTTCAGAGCTGATTTATAAGTAATTTTTAATTATGTGACTGGTGAACAAACTGTAATTATTCTAACTCGTACAACATTTTAATGTTAAGGACACCACATAACAATTATTATTTAAATAAATATGCGAATCAACAAGTGTTACACCGTCAGGTTGGAGCCCTTGTGTTTTTTATTATTATTTACATGGCGCTAGTTAAAACATCGTTGTGTTGTGTATATTCCCGTCTAATACGTATATTTGAAATATTAAATAATACACGTAACTTTTAAATAATGCGTTAGCTCCAGAATGTGAAGGAATCGGGTGGCCTCCGGTAAACGTGTGTGTTTAAATACCTACATTCATGTTAATTGTTTGAATGTACCAGTGATCCTTGAAGGCAGGCAGGACTTTCACGTCACTGGAAGATCATGACACGTGAAAAGTCACAGGAACAAGGTGCAGGAAGGGTTTACAAACTCGGAGGAGGAAGCAAGAGTTAGGAGTGTGCAAGAGCTATTACAAACACTCTCTTCTTCATTGGTGTAACGTAAATAAATGTCCCCTTAACATATCTTTGGGAGACTGGTGGACCTTTTTAGTTTCAGATGTGAAAGAATAACCAATGCGATTTCGTCTACATATAAGTGCACGAGGCGACTTCGAAAGCATGGGGCTTAATGGAGGGGACTAGTGCAGCGCTCTGGTGGATTTGAAATGAATGAGGGGGCACTGCTTGTGGTGTGAGGCGCCGGCTGGCAGGCGTTTAGCGGGCGTTCAGGGGAAATATTATCTTTGAAAGATTTGTGCAATGGGAGTGCATGACTTGATGTAAGCTTTTGGACATACGCCATTGCTTAGCACACGTATGTCTGCAGAAGAAAACTACAAAAAAAAAAGACAAAAAAAACAGTCGCACCTGTGTTTCCGTACCATGTGCGTCTCTGCCTGAGGACGGGAGCAGATAGCAGTTCCCGAAACGTCGCTTGTTTCTGTTTTAGAAAACTGTTGTGTTTGTTTCGTCTTTTCGTTTGGTCGTGTTTTTGTCTCGTTTTGACTGTTGTGCTGAATTTTTTTGGGTTCAATATTTTTGTGCTGTCATCATTTGTGTTTTTTTTTTTTGTTTTTGGAAAACTTTTGTGTTTGTTTCGTCTTTTCGTTTTGCTGTGTTTTTGTCTCGTTTCAACTGTTGTGCTGAATTTTTTTGGTTCGGTATTTTTGTGCTGTCATGATTTGTGGGGTTTTTTTTCGTTCTGTTAGTCCATTTTTCTTTGTTTTTCTTTGTTTGTTGACCATATTCCTGTTGTGGAGTATTGTGTGGCGTTAAATCCTGACAACAGCAAATTTTTGCTTAATTTGTGTTTTTTGTCATTTGTGTTTTTTTTTTTTTTTGTAGTTTTCTTCCACAGACATACATGTGCTAAGCAATGGTGTATGTCCAAAAGCTTACACCAAGTCACCCAGGGGAAATAACTCGCAAATCCGCCACGAGCGGGCAGAGGCGGTACTTTCCAAGACCAATGGGTGTCCTTGGCTTCAGCCGGGGTCAGTGGCCGGTCAGTGTCCTGGGCATGGTTCCCTGGGCATGGTTCCCTGGAAAGGCAGTATAGGGAGGGGGGGAGGTAGAAACTGCATGACGGTGGGAAATTAAGAGGCCACTCCAGTGTTTCAGGGGCACTACGCAACCCGCGTTAACCTCATAAGATTCAATGATATTTTCATTTTGCTTATAACTTATTAACTAATATAGATTTCGAAATGATGCTTGCTTGATATGTAAGACAACGATGCACTTATCAAAGCCCCTTTCTTCAAAAACGTGCATAAATTATGGTTCAAACCTAGACAATACACTTATGCATATTAGTAAAGATTATAATTAAACCATAATTTATGCACGTTTTTGAAGAAAGGGGCTTTGATAAGAGCATCGTTGTCTTACATATCAAGCAAGCATAATTTCGAAATCTATATTAGTTAATAAGTTATAAGCAAAATGAAAATAGCATTGAATGTTATGAGGTTAACGCGGGTTGCGTAGTGCCCCTGAAACACTGAGACGTGCCGATACGTCGAGAAGGGCGCGCCTCTAGGCTGCTTGCCTCAGGAGAGCGCCGAGAGATAAGGCGTCTCGATCACGGCTCGGAGGAGAATTACAGGCGACGGGCGTGCGTCAAAGCGGGGATAACACGAGCGCACCTGCCGGCTCGCAAAGACTGGGCAAAATAATCAGACCTGGGGCTGGGAATCGGTTGGGGAGAACTGGCCTGACAAAGATAAAATGGGAGTTTAAGTTTTATCTGCACGGGTCTGAAAATCGTACAGGTGCTGCTGCGTAGTGTTTCACTTATGAACAACTTGCAGAACTGTTACGACCCATCAATCTCCGGGACACGAAGTACGCTGCAAATTCTTTCTATAATTGCACGTGATATCGTAATTTATTGCAGTGTCCTATTGATTAATTATATCATCATTACTGAGAATAGTTTATCGGAAGGGAAAAAAAATATGTGTTTCAGTGGTCATGTGAATAATGTCAAGGAAAAAAAAAGAGAGGCGACTTTTCTGTTTTAAAAGCAGAAGTTATTCGGCAAATGTATTTTGGTCTTTCATCCTACCAAGTAACTCGTGAGTTAAATAGGTAATTAATGTACAGAAAGCGAAAGAATTTTTAAGTTTTATCTGCAAAATTACTGGTAAAATGAATGTTTCAAAAATTCAAATTCAAAATATGTGTTCCAAAAATGCTGATTGGCGGCACAGAGCTGAAAGGAGCGTGCAGGAGATGCAAGGAGGTCGCACGAGCTACTCACGTCGTTGAGCAGCTCCCGCCGTAGCTCGGACTCGTCCAGCTCTGACTCGTCCTGCTCCGGCTCGGGCAAGGGCTCTGCCTGCTGCATGGCGCGGCGGGGTCCCGCTGCCAGCGCGGCCCAGGACAGCCGCATGTCGCCGCTCAGCGCCCCCTGCCCGCGGCCCCTGCAACACCGGCACAGCTGCGTGTCGCGGGCCGCTTGCCTGCCGGTTCGCCATCACCTTTGAATATATATACCGTATAGAAGTCGCCAGCCCAGGTTAACATTTCTAATACGGTTTTGAGGTAGTTGGTTAATTCACCGTCCGCAATCGCCACTATCTCTAGGGCATCGACTTGTGGTGGTCCCTAGCGGACAAGTGTCGAACTCTTCAAACACCCCTTCCCCCTCCCGTTGAACGACCTTGAGCTGCAGTGTTTGATAGGTGGGGGGTGCGGGGAATGACAGCGGGCGACACTGCTGCGCTCTAACGTGTAAATAACAACTAAGACGATACAGGGCGTTACGGCAGCGCACTGCAGCGGTGAAGTTCCCAAGCTGCTCATCATACGCTCCTGAAACACGTAGAGTAAATCCTATCCACTCGCGACTTCTATACAGTATATATATTCAAAGCCATCACGCAGCGCGGCTCGAGTTTCGACGGAGCGGGGAAACACCACCGCGAGACAGCGCGAGACGTGTGTTCTTCCGACCTCTCGGCCGGCGTTGCTCACGTGTCCCCATCCCGATGTGCGCCCTTGAAGGGTAGTGTGGGAGTATCTTCCAGTTCTTTCCTTTAAGAACATTCCAGACCTTTTTTAAAATATACAGAACTGCAAGGGATCGCTCCCTATTTGTTTGATCGGGAGGGTATTAGAGCTTCGGCTGGGACCACCAACCCAGCACAGTCGCCGCCTCAGCCCCTCTACCGCGCTCAGCTGACCAGACAGTTGGCTGTGTCCTGAGCCCTGAGACTTTATCAGCACTGCGTGAGACAGCGCGAGACAGCGCGAGACACCGCGAGACACCGCGAGACACCGTGAGACAGCGTGGGTGCTCGTGTCCAGCCCTCAGGAGACGGCAGGTTGGGCGCAGAAACAGCCGCCAGCAACACGGAGGCCATTTTGTTCACATGTTATATTAATAATAATTTATGTACCATTTTTTTACACTTTGTTAACAATATTCACTTAATTAACCTGGAAATTTAGCTCTCAAGAAAGCAAGCTTGTATGTGAGTGCATATAGTCACTTCAAATTACAAATTACATGCGGTATTTTGACGATTGTAAACATTTGTAAATGTATAATAACTGAGAAATAAATATATAAAATATAACCTAAGAAACTTTACATTAGTTATATAAAGATGAAAGTTAAAAAGAGCGTATCCTCGACTGCAACGGTGGGATGGACGGTAGCCACCTACTAGCGAGGTATTGGAGGTGACATACCATCGACATGGTCGATATAATCACCATCATCATCATGGATAACACATCGAGTTTAAACTTACTTGGAAAATTCCACAAATTATAATCGTTAATCAAAAAAAAAGGCTAATGATTGAATGTGATATGAATATTTTATTGAAATGATAATCATTTATAAACAATCAACCATGGTTAAATTTGATCATAATGTAACACAAAAACTGTGAAGAAACATATTTTTTTAGGAATATACTTGGCTTTTGAAAATTAACTCCGTATCTAATGCAGGGCTTTATCACAACTCTGATTCTTGGGGTTTGGCGAGGAATAGTTTAAAAATTAATTTATATTTTATAATTATCCTGTTCTCTTACTTTTCCAGCTCATGCATCTACATACACCTTCTCATGCTGTTACGTAACGACCCCCCCCCCCCCCCCCCCGTAACAATTAAAACCTTTAATAATCAATTTATATATGTGTGGGGTAGGGGTAACAGGGGTTATAGCCTTTGGTACGATTCCTGTTCTGATCGGAGATTTTTCACTTGTGAACTATTTCCTTCCAGCCTCCAAAGTTTCACAGCCCTCTTAGTTCTGCTTCCGTCACGCGACTGTCATGTCCAGTGCAATACTGGCCACCCCATTATTTATATATATATATATATGTATACACAAGATCTACTGTATTCTATAATTCTCTAAAAAAAAAAAAAAAAAAATGTAATTACTTAGGATGCCTTTGATTTCAGACGTATGAATCAAAAGTGTAATCTTCTGTTTGATTGGTAGCCCCAGGCCAACTGCTATTCCTGAAATGTGACGGTATTGGATTCCTGTTTTAATTTCGCCCGCGGATCTCGCATTTATGTAAATATAACGTTTTTTATTTGATGTTTGCCCTCCACTCCTGCATCGACACTGTAATGTGGCGAGGTATGAATAATCAGTTGCGCGAGACCCGATATTGGATTTTTGAAACTTTTTTTGGTGTAAAATGTTTATTAACCTGTAGGTATCTTATACAGATTCACCGCGTACCAGTCACTAGCACGGCTAGCTCCTATGGGACTGTCGAACTCACGTAGTCAATGAGTCAACTAGAATTTTGGAATTTTTCCCGAATTTCTAGCTAAATAATTACATTTCCAAAATGACGATCATAATGGCTTACTGGAGAATGATATATGAGGAGTCTAAGCTGCTTTTAGGATTTTGAACATTATTAATGAATCAGTGTATTTTTTACATAAAATATTTTTTTTCCATCATCCAGGGATCGAGCCAGGGGCAGGAATCTATATAATCAATCAGTAATGTATTTAAAAAATTCATTAATTTAATTAAATTTTTTTCCATAAATTTTAAAATTTTCTCCGAATTTCTAGCATAAAAATTACGGATTTTCAAGATGGCGGGCCGTAGCGAAAACTGCAACGGCGACGGTCATAGTTCAAAATGGCGGAATTCAGAATGGTGGATGATTCGAGAAAACAAAATGGCGGAGTTCAAAATGGCGGGAGTACTGAGACTCGCTCACGTGTTCCCCCCCCCCCCCCCCCCCCCCCCCGTTAATTTACACTGCCTCTGCATGGAGCTCGAAGATGGCACAGGTGTGGCAGGAGGTGTGTGTGTGTGTGGGGGGGGGGGGGAGGGGGGGCGTTGCCCGTGCGAGACGCGACAAGTCTCCGTCCCGGGAGGCCGTCACGAACCCAACAAGGACCACGAGTGCCAACCTTACAAACCCGCAGCATCGCGGGTCCATCTTGCCTTGACGAGGAACCAACAAGAGCACTCACTGTCATTCCTAGAGACCGGAAAAATTCGCGAATTCATTTCGTGATATACTAGAATCCAAACAACTAAAACCTTTAAATTGCTTCTGTGATTGGCTCACAGTTTATCTGAAGGACATTGAGCCAATGATGAAACCTTCAACCAGAAGTATCGAATCACAAGCATCTCAGTTGACATGTCTCACGAGTCAATAGCCAACCAGCAGCCTGCTTATGTAGGGGATTGCGAAGTCTAGCCTAGAGGTCACTGAAAGTGCGAATTTTTCCAGTCTCTTGTCATTCCACACGCGCACGTTAGCTCTCGCGCCATCGTCGTTGCTCGCGACTGTTGATGCGGCTTATAGTGTCGGCCGAAACGTCGGAGGGTCTTTCTTTGAAACTTGACGCTGATGGAAAAAAGAACCACACCAACCAAGCAATCTCATTGTTGGATTTGTTCAGCATGATCAAGGCTGCGAACTATTTCAGCAACACTTTCCAAGGGAAAAAGAAAGCAGCTTTGTAAAGTAATATGGCACAAAAAATTGTGCTCGTATAGTGAATATATCTGTCAGTGTTGACAAAAAAAAAATATTTTCAAATCGGAAGAGATTTTATTGTCTGCAACCATTTTCATTCGACTTTTAAAATATAAAAATAAAAACTTGAGACATGATTTTTACTTCGATTTTCTGCAAGAGTAATTGCTTACGGTTTTTGTGGCTTTCCGTCATTTTTATGGACACGTTTTATTTATTAAATATGACTTGAAACCTGAAACTATGCAGTGCGTTTTAGTAAAAATCCACAATACAATTTATTTTTTTACGGTTTGAGCCCTCTATTAAGTCATGTTTTATACATTTTCCACTGTACTACAAGTTGCGCGGCTAAATAGTACTTGAAAGTGCAATTACGATTCGGATATATTTCCCTTTTTTTAACAACCTGTGCTCTGTGCGATAAAAAATTACTCTTTATTTTAATGACAAAGAACAATTCGTGTTCCCCCCCCCCCCCCCCCCCCCCCTTCCCGCCCCGACCCATTCCTAACCAAACACGAACCTAGCGAGATGTGTTTTGAAGTCCCTCAAAAATTCATTTCTCATGCGAGAACATTTTTGCGTAATAACACGTTTTAAATATTCAAGAGCCCTGAAAAATATCTCATGTATATTTTAAACCTCATTCCGACTGGCGACTGGCGGTGAACTACCAAACATTTCTCTTTATTGCTGCTTCATTGCTTGGCGCGAAATGCAACGACGCCGTTGTCATTTCTGTTTGCGCTTTTGCAGTCTAAAACTGAATACGTTATTTCAATCAGTGACACACTTTTCACTGAAACTACGGCTGCCAATCTTCTTCCGACTGACGTATCAATGGAATACACCGACAATCAGTAGCAGTAGCTAGATAATCGAATATTAAAAATCTTGATTTTTATCTTTCTTTTATTATGCTTATTAATAGAGACCGGAAAAATTCGCGGGTTCAATGACCTTTAGGATAGACTCCAATATCCTCTACACACTCGGGCAAATGCCAACTGTTCATTGGCTGCTGACTTGTGAGTCGTCACGACTGGGTAGCCTGTGATTCGACACTTAATTGGACCTCAGTCCTCCAGATTAACAGTGGACCAATGGCAGAAGCAGCACTAAGGTATAATTATTTGAATTTTAGCATAGCACGTAATGAACCCGCGAATTTTTCAGGTCTCTGCTCACAAGTCAGCAGCCAATGAACAGTTGGCATCTGCCCGAGTGTGTAGAGGATATTGGAGTCTACCCTGGAGGTCATCGAACCCGCGAGCCACAGGTCTGTCCTGAGCAGAAGGGTAGAGCTCCTCCCCCCATCACCCCCCTGCTCCTGGTCTCATCACACGGCCGACGTCACAGCTAACTGGCCGCTTCCCCAGGCTCTTCCCCCCTCGCCCTGGTCAGGACAGAGTGGTTCGTCAGCATTTCAAGTAGGCACCAGTTGTAGTTAACGACCACTTTGTACCGATACTGTTCATGGAACCTTTGAATATATATACTGTATAGAAGTCGCCAGCCCAGGTTAAAATTTCTAATACGGTTTTGAGGTAGTTGGTTAATTCACCGCCGCAATCGCCACCATCTCTAGGGCATCGACTTGTGGTGGTCCCTAGCGGACAAGTGTCCAACTCTTCAAACACCCCTTTCCCCCTCCCGTTGAACGACCTTGAGCTGCAGTGAATGATAGATTGGGAGGGTGCGGGGAATGACAGCGGATGACAGTGCTGCGCTCTAACGTGTAAATAACAACCTAAGACGATACAGAGCGTTACGGCAGCGCACTGCAGCGGTGAAGTTCCCAAGCTGCTCATCATACGCTTCTGAAAAACGTAGAGTAAATCCTATCCACTCGCGACTTCTATACAGTATATATATTCAAAGATGGAACTGGAAGTCGGTGCAGTATCTGCTGTATCTTGCAGCGACGATACCCAGGTTAGGACTGTGTTTGTCAGCGGCCTCATTAACATTACCATTTAACTTTATAATTATCTGAAAACACCGCCTGACCACTCCCCGCAACAGGGTCTGTGCCCAAAGCAAACATACAAGCAGATCACTGGCAAATAGGTCAAAATAGGACACGTGACATTAGTAAACAGAATTTCAACTCACTAAAAAGGTTATTAAACAATTAATAGAAATAATAAGATACAAACAAATTATGCGAAAAACAATCCAATGGCGACAAGTTAATATTAATTTTACAATGGATTTATAAAAAAAAAATACCAACTAACATTTAACCACACGCGCGAGACACAAAGAAATAATACAATTATAAAGTTATTTGTTTACCTTTCCACACAGAAGCAAACTGAAATATTCTGCCAATTATAACAAAAAAAATTGTATAACTTTAATAGGTACAAAGTATTTAGACACTTAAAAGTAGATACCTTCAAAATATTTATTGAAAACGTTCGTAGATACAACGTAATTTGGGGAGCTTAAAAAAATAATTGGTTGTCTGTTAAGTCGGTTTACGGACAATAGTTTAACGCGACAACGTCATAAAAAACATTGATGAAATTATTGCATATATTTATGAATAAAATTGAATCATTTTTATTGAATTATCACTATTTTGTATGGATACAAAGAAGGAGTGAAATTAAATCTACAATTTAATTGATAAATTTACTTTTATTTTCACTCATTAATTCAAATATGTTTATTACTTTAACGAAGAGATTATTTTATCTTTAACTTTTATACATGTTTGCTATTTAACTTCTTCCAATCTGTGTTATTCTGTTAAGGATAGGACGATGATAAGAAAAGTAGGAAACGAGTGGGAGTGTTTCAAGTTTAATGTGCCTCGAAAAAGTCAAATCGATGGTTGTTCCAATCGAGTGGAAGAGAGATAGATGCGGCGCAAGCGTACAATGAGCGTAACGGGACAATGTGTGTAACGGGACACTTTTTCGTGCGTGCAGCCGGCGTTCATCGATTTATTAGACGTCACGTCAAAATCGAAGCAAAACAATCCGGAACGTTGCCAGATGGTGACCGGACAATTTTATCTTCTGAACACCGCGGACATAAAATTTACAAAATGATTTCTTACGGTCAAAAATAAAAAAATAAAAATAAAAAAGGGCGTTGTCTGTAAAGTCGGTTTACGGACAATAATTTTACGTGATAACGTCATAAGAAAACATTGATGAAAAATTGCATACTTTTTAATTTTCAAATATTATTTACAGTTTTTGCAAATTTTATTTAAATAATTTGTTTAAATATAATCACGAACAATTAGTTAAAGAATTAAACTGAAATCAAATCAATGTCAATAAATTGTAAATTTTAATTGACGAAATTGGACAAATAAAACAAATTTTCTAAATTGCTGCTTTTAAAAACTCCCGCCTTAACCTGTTTGATATTATAGAATATTTTTCTCGCACGGTGGTTGGCCGGTTCTTGCACGCTCGGCTCAAAGCGGAACGTGACAATGAGTCATGATTTTTTCCTTGCGTGCAGCCTGCGTTCATCGATTTATAACTTTTATAAGACGTTATCACGTCAAAAAGTTTGAAAGTAGCGCAGTCAACTCGGCTCTGCCCACTCCCCCCCCCCCCCCCCCCAGCTACTGCCGCCTTGTCAGCATGTCACCCCGACACGGCGTGGCGTCTGCCGACCAGACCCGGTGCGACTGCTGCGACGGGGTCTAATGGGGCGGGGTCGAGGCGCTGGTATAATGGGGTCCCTGGCGACTGGCCCACATCCTCCATCGGCCGCGGCGGGACAGCTATCGATCTGGGACCGCGCCTCGCTTCTTACGCCCGCCACGCCTTCTCACGGCCCCGCCCGGGACTGTGCAGTCTGTGGTGTGCTCGCTGCAAGACCGCGACACAGCCCGGGACTGTGCAGTCTGTGGTGTGCCCGCTGCAAGACCGCGACACAGCCCGGGACTGTGCAGTCTGTGGTGTGCCCGCTGCAAGACCGCGACACAGCCCGGGACTGTGCAGTCTGTGGTGTGCCCGCTGCAAGACCGCGACACAGCCCGGGACTGTGCAGTCTGTGGTGTGCCCGCTGCAAGACCGCGACACAGCCCGGGACTGTGCAGTCTGTGGTGTGCCCGCTGCAAGACCGCGACACAGCCCGGGACTGTGCAGTCTGTGGTGTGCCCGCTGCAAGACCGCGACACAGCCCGGGACTGTGCAGTCTGTGGTGTGCTCGCTGCAAGACCGCGACACAGCCCGGGACTGTGCAGTCTGTGGTGTGCCCGCTGCAAGACCGCGACACAGCCCGGGACTGTGCAGTCTGTGGTGTGCCCGCTGCAAGACCGCGACACAGCCCGGGACTGTGCAGTCTGTGGTGTGCCCGCTGCAAGACCGCGACACAGCCCGGGACTGTGCAGTCTGTGGTGTGCCCGCTGCAAGACCGCCACACTGGTCCTGACACAGCCTGGGGTGCTGACATGCAGAGCGAGCAGCATGGCTGACTGCACGGGGAATGTCAGCCACCAGCTACCCTCAGGAGAGTTCTGCCGTGTGGAGCGGCTATCTGTAGTGCTCATTGCTAGAGCCACGGAAATTTCGCGGATTCATTTAGTCGCAAGCTAGAATGCAAACCTCCACACTCTCGCACTGTGTTCATGATTGGACCGCAGTTATCTGGACACGCCCCTCTACGACCGTGAGCCAACGATGTCCAGCTAGGAGAGAAGTAAGCGAATCAGGTAGTGCCAAATAACAAGGATAAAAATGTTCTCGCTAAGAAATCAACCAATGGGAAAGTAAACATGGGTCGAACACACCTATAACTTTGAATTCTATCCTGAGGCCAGAGGAATCCGCGAAATTTCCGGGACTCTACTCATTGCTAGAGACCGGAAAAATTCGCGGGTTCATTTCGTGATGATATGCTAAAATTCAAATAATTATACCGTTATGCTGCTTCCGCTATTTGTTCCACTGTTAACATGTAGGACTCTTGGCCAATCAGAGACCATCAATCAATGAAGTATCCAATCACAAGTTACTCACTTGAGACGCCTACAAAATTCAGCACCCAATGAACAGGCGCCGTTTGCCCAAGTAGACAGAGGATCACGGAGTCCATTCAGTCCTTGAACATTGCAAGACCGCGACACTTGGCCTGACACAGCCTGTGCATCTCGAGTATTTCTGTGTTCTGTAGAGCACAGACGTCACCGCCAACACAGTTCATGAACCCGAAGTTAGCAGAGGTGGATTGTGCTGGATGAGAGGTGATGAAGATAAGATATTGTTGGATTACGATGCAATCGCATCATTGGGATCAATTTTTTCATAAAGATTGCATTTTCTGGGCTTCTGGGTGTAGGCCGTGCCAGGTAATTGTCTTGCGGACGTTTCGGCAGTCATTGCAGCTGCCATCATCAGACAGACTAAGTCAGATTGACTGGTGCCGCCGCCGCTGATTCATCATATTGCCATCCGGGGCGGTAAGCGCGGGCGAGGCCAGAAACCCAAGTTTCTACAACTCGCTAAGTGCATAGTAATTGAGGTGCACCCCACACTGGTGAATAATCATTTGAATCGACGGCGGGGGTGCGTGTCTTGTTGGATAGAGTTTGGCACACGGGCCTATGTGTGCGCTGGTAGGTTGTGTAACGCTATAAAAGTTACGTGTATTGACTGGTGCCGCCGTTTCCTCATATGCTCAGCCGGGAGCGTGTGACAGCGATACCAGGAACTCTTACGTTCCCATAACTCGCTATGTGGTCGCCAATATAAAGATTGCGACCCCGTCACTTTGTTCGAATCATTGGAAACGACGGCGGGGCGCGAAGTGTGCGATTTTAAGATTAAAGGTGGCTCACGGTCCAGAAAGAAGTAAAATAGCTGTCGCATGTTGCTTGGCTCTATTTTTAATAGTGTAGATGTCAGGCGGGGGGGAGGTCACCCTTTCCCCTCAGTTAGTTGGCTAACTGATGCATGAAAGTGTCGTGATGTCTGTATTTCAGAGGTTGCAGGTCCGTTTGTACCCTGGTGTCTGGGTGGTTGTTTTCTGGTTCGCTGGGCTGGTCGGCCAATGACAGGCTTGCTGGCTCCTGATTGGTTGAGGTGGTTGGCCGATGACAACGACTCTGAGGTCAGTCGCCGCCGCGCCGTGGCTGGCATGGGGGAGGGGTGGAGGGGAGGGCTCGCTGCCTGCTGCATGCTGCATGCTGCATGCCGTGCAACATGCATGCATGCCCCGCCTCGCCGTGCGGGCCTCAGGTGTATGGGGGGGGATGGGGGAGGATTGTTCACATGTGCCGAGGAACACGACCCTGCGTGGCTGCAGGCGCCGACATTGCAATCCCGCGCGCATCGAGGCACTGCTCCACTGGCTGAGAGGGCAAATGTGTATCCGCCTGGCTGACAGGTTTAAACACTTTTAGATAATATTATAATAACATTTTTTTAGTAACATTATTATGTTACAGGGTCACTATTTATAAATATACAAAATTTAAAGTTAGTATATATGTATAAATATATATACACACAACCTTAAATTTTGTGTATATATATATATATGAATGTCTGTCTGTTTATTTGTCCTATGCGTTTATAAACCTTTTATTCGATTGCGATTTAATTTTGCACGCTTGACCTTCGAAACACGAGAGGAAAGTCACTCACTGTCTAGTGTGATGTTTTAGAGAAAACCAAACTTTTGAAACAGAATTTGATTGTCCTTGGTAAAATTTCGGCATGGTATTGTTGACGCTTTCTTTGTCTCCGTGGAAACGGTCTCTTGCATTGTTGACGCTTGCTGCGTATCCATGGCAACAGCTGTTGCGACGACAGAGGCGCTCCCAGGGGGAGGGGCGTGTATAACGAACAGTGCTGCCTGCAGACTGCCGCGACGAAGCGCGGTACTAAATAAAACAACTTACTATTCGAAGGAACGTGCCGAGTTTTATGTTATAAATATATAAAAAAAAATTCAGTGATAATTTCTACACAATTAAGTGGACAGTTTACTTCGGAATTTTTTTTGACGTGATAACGTCTTATAAACAGAGATTAGAGAAAGTTACAGATGGAGCATAAGCTCTGAGCACTGTGGCCAATTTGTTCACGCAAGAAGATGACGGTCATTTGTTTATATAGTATATAGAAATGTAGTTTACTACATACTCTTGTACACAATCATTTTTCTCGAGTCAGCAGTCTTTATTTGTTTAATATTCGTGCACTTTTACACCATCATACATACATCACTTATGAGAAAATGCGATTTTCTTCATGGAACAATATGGCGGCGACCTGCTTCCCCCTTACGTCCCCTGGCTTCAGCAGATATACCTACAAACTGTGTTTATGCTCCATCTGTAACTTTCTATAATCTCTGCTTATAAATCGATGAACGCCGGCTGCACGCACGAAAAAAGCATGACTCATTGTCACGTTCCGCCTGAGCCGAGCGTGCAAGCGAGAGCGCGGAACAAGCGACAGAGAGGCACGATCGACTTGTGACGCATCTGTCTCTCTCCCACTCCATCGGCCGATGTGTCCGAGTAGAAGAGAGACAGCGGCAGCACACAACCTACACGTGAACTGTTTTGTCAACTGTTCATAAAGTGAAGTGAAAAGTTAATGTGGTTTGTACGCAATTTTTCATCAATGTTTTCTTATGACGTTATCACATAAAATTATCGTCCGTAAACCCACTTTACAGGCAACCCCCTTTTTTCATAAATTTCGTGACCCACAGTTATCCTGATTATTACACGAGAAGTTAAATGTTATACCTTTCGCCATTAAAAAAATTGTATTTTTGTTAGTCATTAGCAAGAGAGTTAAGCTAGTGTTTTACGTCCACAGAATAATTTGTGAGCTGTGTTAACTTGATCAGGGCCGAAACCAGCCCACCACTGAACACCACTCATCAAGAGAGAGAGCTGTACTGGTCGGGGCATGACTGAAGGTGTGACGTGAAGTCAGTTGGCGCATGCGCATTCGCGGATGCTCGCTCATAGCTCGTAGCTCATAGCTCGGTGCGGCGAACACGAGGCGTCCTGGCAGGGTGATACTGCGGTGGCTCACCACTGCCTTCTGCAGTATCTGTGGAGTGTGTCAGTCCCGTCTCATGACAACACCATAGTTCTTTCATTTTATTGAAAACATCTACGATTTATTTATTCGTGTGGAAAAGAGTTATTCGCCAAAAATTGCTAAACAATTACTCAAAATTTGCCTAAAATTTGCCAAAATCCACCAAAATATCCAAGTTTTTTTTTTTTAAATTCAACAAATTCTTTTAAAAAAAGTAAAAAAAAAATTGCATTTTCGAAAGGAGAAACCCGCAAAAAGTTCAAAAATTTGGAATTGGAAAAACCCCAAAAGTCTTTTGCCTTACGGAAAAAAAAGTCTTAAAAACGGCTTCATTTCCCATGGGCAGGCCAACCTAAGCCACCGAGGTCATGACCTTGACCATTACGATTAGGATGCCACGGCCATCATCTTGGATTATGACGTAACTGTTGCAATCAACGTTATGGTCGCCATCTTGAAAATCCGTATTTATTATGCTAGAAAATCGGGAAAATGTTAATTGAATAAAAATGTTATATAATAAATTTTAATACTAAAGTACCGTCATTTTGAAATAATGACGGCACGTCCGCCATATTGAAAATCCGTAATTATTATCGGCAAAGATTGGGGAAAACGTTAACATTTATAGAAAACAGGATTTTTTTTTGTGGATTTTGGTGCATTCTGGGCAAATTTTGAGTAATTTTTGGCGAAGTTCAAGGTCATCTAAGATGATCGCCGTGACGTCACAATTCAAGATGGCCACCTTGTCGTCACAATCCAATTTCCCCCCCCCCCCCCCCCCCAATGCAGCTACTCCCACCAATCAACTACAAATATGATTATTGCTGCTAGGAGAAAATTCACTGAAATTTAGGGCCTGAAAAAAAAAATATTACAAATAATAATAGTTGTAAAAAACACTAAATTTGTTTGTTCTTGTACATAATTGGGTAATTGTCTAGTGTAGGTATAGGTGCCACCTAAAAAAAAACCAAACACCCGAAAATGGATTTGTTCAGTCCCTTGTTTATTTATAATAATTGTGTCGAAGCGCAATAAGACATTTTCAAGAACTTCACATGTAATTAACAATTTTACGTTAGTCTGTGCGGTGACTCCGCCGCCGATATGCGTAAGTCCCGGTAAACGTTGAACTATACTATCCAATCGACGTGAGAAAAAATTGGTAGATGTAGATATTATCTGTAATACAAATTGAGCTGTGCGGCAGAGACTGTTTGACTCGGCACTGTGGCAGCCGGGGTTATTTCCCAAAAACACAGGAATGTTTACTGGCAGTGTGGCAAGACTAATGAGGCCCACTCAGGGTGGGAACACGAGTGATAAGTTGCGAGGAAATGGCCGGAGTCGCACCAAGGCGAGTGCTGGCTCGTGTGCGAGAGAACGTGTGAATCGCACCGCGGCCCCCGTGGCAGCGCGCCAGCGAGCAAGGAGGCCCGCCAGCGAGCAAGGAGGCCCGCCAGCGAGCAAGGAGGCCCGCCAGCGAGGAGGAAGAAGCCGGTCGAACACGGAGCTCCCTCTAGAGCCGACCTCTTTGGCAGGAAGCTGAGTTGGAAGCGACTGTTACATCTCGGTACCAGGGTACCACTACACATCAAGATGGCCGCCCGGCCTCAAGTCGCTCTTATAACACGAAACTCGGACACAAAATTTAACGTATAATTCTTTAAAATAATGCCGAGCGTGATAACTGGAGACCTGAAAAATTCGCGGGTTCATTTCGTGTTATGCTAAAATTCAAATAATTATACCTTAGTGCTGCTTCTGTCATTGATCCACTGTTAATCTGGAGGACTGAGGGCCAATTAGAGACCCTCACTCGTAGAAGTGTCGAATCACAGGCCACCCAGTCGAGACGACTCACAGGTCAGCAGCCAGTGAACAGTTGGCATTTGCCCGAGTGTGTAGAGGATATTGGAGTCTATCCTGGAGGTCATTGAACCCGCGAATTTTTTCCGATCTCTAGGTGTAATTCTTTAAAATAATGCCGAGCGTGATAACTATACTGATAATATATTCGTTTTTCAAATATCAAAATTTCTGGATGCGAATCACACACATAGTTCCTTTTTGCCCTCGCTGCCTGAATCGTAAACGTTACTTGCTACAATCAAACGCAGATAGCAATTATCAGCACGAAACTATAAAAAAAACTTCATAGAACGGCTCCGATAAAACCTCTGCTTTGGACCTTATTTTCGAAAAGGAATTTTGCTAAATTACTGCCCATCATGTTAAAATGCACTAAGTAGTTAAACTTGTATGGCATTACTAAAATATTAACAGGAATCATTATACGAAATAACACTAAGTATCTGTTTGTATATTTGTTTTTGTTCAAACGATTGATATCAGTCTGTAAATACTTCCTACATTGAAACTTAACCTTATTGAGCTGATTTAATATTATTATCACATAATAATGAATTGTTATGTTATTTAAAAGAGTTTAAAAAAAACATTTTCTAAAATGAGGTTTGAATCACTTCCAAAATTCACCTTTGAGCTTTGCTATTTTGTTTTTGTAAATGAATTTACAGAGCTTGTGACATAATATCATTTGTCTCTCTGATAATGATTGATTTCTGTTGGTTAAAAACTAAAAACTTGTAATATTTCTGATTATTTTTTTGTTTTTTTTTTTTTACTTTTGGTCCCCCATAACTTCTGGTGATTGTAAAATGAATGCAAGAGTCCCGAAAGTAAGCCTAATTGATAAGGCCCGGTCTAGTGTATTCCAGATATTAGGAAAGAATACAGATCGAATATTAGCTGTAGACGTGAAGGAAGCCGTTACCCCCCCCCCCCCCCCCAATTGTTTTTTCTGATTTTCACATATAAATATGGCTGTTCTGGCCTGCTTTTATCAACTACTGCAGATAAGCTGTTCGGAAGAAAATTAAATGAAAATATTACTGGTAAATATGTTAATATATATTAAAAGACCAAAACAAATCTTCATATTAAACATTTAATGATTAGAGTTGACACGTTTCTCCAATGTAACCTCCAACACAGGTGCAGCTACTACATCTGTAAACACACGGCCGCCATATTGGTACGTGTAGTACCCAGAAATACCCCTCACCCAGAACCGGACCTTATGCCCCCAGCTGTATAGTTCCCTGATGTCTAGGGGCATGCATTTTTCGCGATATAATCTGAACCCTAGTTAGACTGCAACAAGGTATGCCATTGTTCCCTTGTGATTGGCGGCCGTCTGCGAGAGAAGCCGGGCCATTCAGGAAGAGTTTGCTTCAGCACTGGATGGCTGTGATTGGTGCGCCGGCAGAAGACATGCACCTGGAATAAACCCAGCCAACCACGAAACATAGCTAATACTTAGAGACCTGTAAAATTGGCGATTTCAAATCCCTAAAGGATAGACTCCATGATCCTCTATGCACTCGTGCAAATTACATCTGCTGATTAGTTAGCGACTCGTAACACCTGTCGACTGGAATGATCGTGATTAGCTAATTCTTCTGTTAAAGATTTTTCATTGGCCCAGAGTCCTTCAGATAAACCGTGGCCCAATCACTGAAGCAAAATAATGTCAAAAGTATTTGGACTCTATCCTATCGCGAAATTAATCCGCGAATTTTACAGGTCTCTACAATGCTACGACGTTTTATCACTAAAGACCGAAAAAATTCGCGGGTTCAATGACCTTTAGGCTAGACTCCAATATCCTCTACACACTCGGGCGAATGCCAACTGTTCACTGGCTGCTGACCTGTGAGTCGTCTCGACTGGGTGGCCTGTGATTCGACACTTCTACGAGTGAGGGTCTCTAATTGGCCCTCAGTCCTTCAGATTAACAGTGGACCAATGGCAGAAGCAGCACTAAGGTGTAATTATTTGAATTTTAGCATAACGCGTAATGAACCCGCGAATTTTTCAGGTCTCTATTTATCACACAGCTGGTCTGGAAATCTTTCCGCGGAAATTACATGGCCCTAAGTGATGTCTGGTGCGCGCGTGTGGCTGAAGGCCTGGAGGGTTGGCAGCGCTGGGCGCTTCTTGCGCCGTCTTCGCCCGACATCCTGCCACAGGCCCCGCCCCTATCGATCCCTCCCCTCCCCCCGCCAAGAGACGGTCAGCGCGGGGCCGATCTCAGCTCGCAGGGAGAGAATATCAGCTCACGCTCTCATGAGCATGGTCTCCACCCTGTTTACTACTTGACGGTTTATACTCGTTAACAAATACTGATGCACATATATTTTAAAATGGGGCTCTAGATATATGTATGCATAGAGACCGGAAAAATTCGCGGGTTCAATGACCTCCAGGATAGACTCCAATATTCTCTACACACTCGGGCAAATGCCAACTGTTCATTGGCTGCTGACTTGTGAGTCGTCTCGACTGGGTGGCCTGTGATTCGACGCTTCTATGAGTAAGGGTCTCTAATTGGCCCTCAGTCCTCCAGATTAATGACAGAAGCAGCACTAAGGTATTATTATTTGAATTTTAACATAACACGAAATGAACCCGCGAATTCTTCAGGTCTCTATGTATGCATTGTCTAGCTGGGAAACACACACACACACACACAAATGGGTGCGTGTACTTATGTACGCGCGTGAGAAGTTATACTTCTTTGGCATCATTAAAAATAGTTTTTAATTGCATGCAAATAATTAATTACAGTAAAATAATAAAGGGCTGAAAAAAAGAAAGTCAACACAGTCAATAAAGTTCAATTTAAATTTGAAAAATTAAATAAATAAAATTTAGAGAATAATAAATATATATGACATAATTTGTACTAAATATTATAAGATACCTAATTTTAAATATTTATTATTGATTATTTAATATTTTAAAAGAAAATTAATTAATTTAATATTCACTTTTCATTTTTTCAAAACTTTTTCATTAAATTGGTTCATTAATTTTTATAAAATTTATTATTTTTCCAATTTAATAATGAATATTAAAAATTGATATTTTAATTTGATGTTCGATTTTAATTTTTATCTCAATTTTTTAATTAAATGTTTTATTTAATTTATTTCTTTATTTTGTAAATATTAAATAACCAATAATAAATATTTAACATTTATAATTTAATAATATTTAGTATCAATTACATTAAATAATAATATTTTAATTTATATCAATAAATAATATATGCGGATAGTTAACCTCAATTAGATTGGAGCACTTGAAAAAGTATAGACTAAAGGCAAAATTTTCTTTTACTAATATTTACGAATAGTAAATAATATTAATCAAAATATTCAATTTAATCACTACTGAATATAATTTATTAGCACATATATAATTCGCACATGTATGAAACTAAAACACGTGTTGTGAATTTAGAAACTAGAAACATGTGGATAAATATTATAAATTTGAAAACAGTGATCAGAGGCGATTAGCGTGCCAACATGCGCGACTAATAGAGGTTCTATTTCTATTTTGTTGGTAGCTTTTTTTTCGAGACTTAATGAGCGGTTTAGCGGGCAGCTTCAACCTGTTAATTTTGTGTTACAGTCACGCGCGCGCATCTTAAAATTTCACTCTCATAATTTTTTCATAACGCGCCTAAAGAAGTATAACTTCAAAATTTATTGTGGTGAGTTGTGATGTAGCTAGTCAAATGAAACATAGGTATTAATAAATTATCAGGTGACAACATTTCCCGTGAAACATGTAATTCAATGACTAGAGACCGGAAAAATTCGCGGGTTCAATGACCTCTAGGATAGACTCCAGTATCCTCTACACACTCGGGCAAATGCCAACAGCTCATTGGCTGCTGACTTGTGAGTCGTCTCGACTGGGCGGCCTGTGATTCGACACTTCTACGAGTGAGGGTCTCTAAGTGGCCCTCAGTCCTCCAGATTAACAGAGAACCAATGGCAGAAGCAGCACTAAGGTATAATTATTTGAATTTTAGGATAACACGAAATGAACCCGCGAATTTTTCAGGTCTCTAGCAATAACTATGAACTGGAAAAAAATTCGCGAGTTGGATGACCTCCAGGATGGACTCCACATATTATGACGTCTGCTCTCGTGAGACTTGTCCTAGCGTGGGAGCCTGTGATTCTGTTCGGCTGAGGTCGGGTGCTTCTCACTGGCCCAGAGTCCCTCCAGGTGAGCTGTGAAGCTGCGAGCCAACAGCAGCAACGGCACCGAGGCGTAACTACTTGAACTGCTGATTTCCGGCCCGAACCTCCCCTCCCGTGTCTGCGCCCTTTTAGGGTAGAATAGGAGTAGAGACCTGAAAAATTCGAGGGTTCATTTCGTGTTGCGCTAAAATTCAAATAATTATACCTTAGTGCTGCTTCTGTCAGTGGTCCGCTGTTAATCTGGAGGACTGAGGGGCAATTAGAGACCCTCACTCGTAGAAGTGTCGAATCACAGGCCACCCAGTCGAGACGACTCACAAGTCAACAGCCAATGAACAGTTGGCATCTGCCCGAGTGTGTAGAGGATATTGGAGTCTATCCTGGAGGTCATTGAACCCGCGAATTTTTCCGGTCTCTAAATATGAGTCGTCTTGCAGATCTTGCTAGTCCAGAGCCCACCACCTGAACTAGACTGGGAAGACAGGTGCCCTCCGCTCTGTCCGACCTGCGGACCGCCGACTGCCTGCGCCAGTCAGTGGACAGAGTTTCACAGGAAGTCAGCCTCAGGTTCCCGCCGCCCGGCAGGCTGAGACCCCAACAGTACGTGCTGACTCCGGAAACTGGTGACCACCGAGGTCTGCCACCAGACAGGCCTCAACGGGGACGCACCACAACGCCGAAATACACTAACGCCGAATAATGTCATTGCAGGACTGACACAAAGGTTAGGTTAGGTTAGGTAAGGTTAGCACACAAATTCTTTCAGTTGTTTTTCCATTTTGCTCCTGTGCCCCCCCCCCCCCTCCCTTCCCTTTTCCCCGCGGCAACATTTTTCGGCGTTTATTGTATTTCGGCTTTGTGGCACACAGCAGTTTTCTAGCTGTCACCGTTGCGGTCAATTCGGCATTCGGCGTTATTGCACGTACGGCGTTGTGGTAACGACCCCACCAGCACTTGTGGGGTGTCCAGTAGCTGGAGTCAGGTGATCCTGGTGTGTGGCGGAGAGGGGGGTGGGGGGAGGGGAGAAGCCCGCCAAGAAGCCAGCGCAGCGCCCTCGGAGTCACGTGACCGAGTAGCCCGCGCGTGGTCCAGGGTTACTGACTGCTGGGGACAGGACCAGGGGCGCAACAACAGGGGGGGGGGAAGGGTATTTTGCCCCCCCCCCCCCCCCTCTGACACCTTGAAGTGGGGGCAAACGGGAGCAAAGAAAGTGCTGTGTAATCAATTTTCAGATAATAAAACTGCTTAAACAGCACCATTTTCCACCTTGAAATACAAATTTTTCCCGGGGGAGTTCCCCCGGACCACCCTGCTTCAGTAGGGGGATCCATCATTCTTTATATAAAGGTATATTGCACCCCCCCCCCCCCCTTTTGGAAATTTAGTTGTTGCGCCCCTGGACACGAGCGTACTTGGGAAAGGGGGGGGGGGGGTGGGGGTTGTAGTGCCATTCATCTCTGGGGCTCGGTCCTGGTGCTCCTACCGGGACCGACAAGTCAGTTGTGGTTGAAAACCGGGGTCGTTACCGCGACGCCGAAAATACCATAACGCCGCCGAATGTCAAAATTTGACCGCAACCGCCGACAGCTAGAAAACTTCTGTGTACCACAACGCCGAAATAACAACTGGATGAATTTGTGTGTGTGTTTCTTAAATGTACCTTTAAAGCCGAAATACCACAATCAAACCTAACCTTACCTAACCTAACCTAACCTAGCGTAATATAACCTTACCTAACCTAACCTAGCCTATCCTAACCTAGTCTAACCTAACCTAACCTAGTATAACCTAACCTAACCTTTGTGGCAGTCCTGCAATGACATATTTGGTCGTTGTGGTGCGTCCCCGTGCTACCGGACAAGTCCCACTGCGCTTCGTCCCGCGAGCAGGGGGGGGGGCAGTCACCCTGCGGCACGGATATCATCATCACCAGACACGATCCACAGGCAGCACCACGGAACAAGTACAGGAACAGAAGAGGCGGGGACAGGAAAATAAAAAAAAAAATAAACCGCAGAGCGTAACGTAACGTGGCTGAAAGTTGCACTGAGGTATCTGCATGGACGTCGGAACGTTTTCATGAGTGGGGGGGGAGGGGGGGGGGGGCGAAAAAATGTATCACACTTACCTCAGTCCTAGAGTGGGGGGTCAGGAGTACTCCCCCGGGAAAATTTTTGAATTTGAGATGCAAAATTGTGCTATTTAATGAGTTTCCGAACCAATATATTAAATATACCATTCTAAGAATTTGATGACGTGTTATGTATTAAATACTACTCTGACAGTAGATGTAAGTACAATTTAAATGAAATACCATCTAGGAATTTACAATCATTTTACAGTATATTGACAATAATAAATTTGATTTTCTAATCAATGTGATCACCAATGCAAGGTTTGTAACTACTGGTTGAGAAAAATACTACCAGGACCAAACATTTATTCTGGGAAAAGGAGGAGGGCGAAATGCTACTCTCGCCCCCCCCCCCTTCCCCTGTTCCGAAGTCCCTGGGTATCTGGACACGCAGCAGGAGGTCCTGGCTTCGAGAGCACGTGGAAGACAAGGTGTTCGAAGAGGCGGGAGCTGCGAACACCGCCGTCTAACGGTTAATGCGGGTACAGGAGGAGGAGGGGGGAATGAGCTCGCACAATAGCGGCCGAGGGGAAAGGCGCGAGTGTTTTGTTCTGCGCGCAGCAGACAAGGACGGAGAACCACAGAGAGAGAGAGTGTGTGTAACGGCAACTCCCAGGGAGAAACAGCGGAACACAAGGCTGCCAGACTCCCTGATCAGAGATACAGCACGGAGTACACTAAGCACCAGTGCACAGAGGACACTAAAGCTACTGAATCTTCGCATTTCTCCTTGTACTAATGCGCTACAAGTTGCCAAACTTGACAAACGTGAATGCGGACGTCATGTTTTTTTGTTTAATTTACAGCAAACGGGATGCAATTCAATAAATAATATTTTATATTAGTAAACTATTCGTCTAAAAGCTATCATTATATTTTAGGTTTACAACAAATATAGTCAAAATGTGTGTAAAATCTGTATGAGGAAATATAGGGATTTTTTTTCTTTGGAGTAGCAGCTCTGCAATTTTTTTTCTGTCAGGGGTGTGTGTGAATTAGTGAGGCGGCATGATAAGGGCGACGCTCGCTGATATTTCAAGCGCGGTATAGTCTCCAAGCGCAAGTCTCTGAACAGGCGCGCAGTCTTCTCGTCGTCACAGGAAAACTGTGAAATTTGAGCGGTGACCATAACATTACATGGCGGCGAAATGAAGATAAAGGTGTAATTGCAAGTCCCTTAAGTACTTTCAAGAATCTGTACCGGTTGTTTCACGTCTAAAAATTACTCTGAAAACATGCGTTTTAACCATTTTAACTGTTCTAAAAATACATTTTAAAATTTAATCCGAAATCAAAAATACTTAACGGCCCTCGCCGAACTCTTAAATGCTTCTCGTGAGCAGACCCCGCTCGGATATCTCGAGTAGTTTTGAAATGGCGTTGTTTTTCCTGGAGCTCTGCGCACCGCGTGTGTGCCCGGGTGGGCGGGGGCCTTAAGGTTGAAAGTAACTGTTGCACAGCAGTCTCGGGGCTCGTGAAGCACCGGGCGAGGCGGGAGCGCTGGTTATCTGCGTCTGGCCGGCTCATCTCTGGCGGAAGTGGCGCCCTCTAGAGCCAGGAAGCAGCTCTGCTCCGACACCCGACCCTCCTGGCATCACCCCCCCCTTGCATCTGGAGTGATCTTGCGAGCCTCTTCCTCAACAATACCGGAGACATGGTCGAGACACATTTTTTCCTTCCACGCAAGTAGAAAATTATTGTTCTTAAAATCAATTTTTTTTCCTGACCTGGACATTCTTTACAGCCAGCGCGATGAAGCGAGGTCATGCCTCATCAGAGCGCCGCGATCTCGCCTCAAAGAAACCACGACCTCGCAGCTACTGCGGTATATCGTTTGCTTTTTCCCGTGATGCACGAAAACACGAGAGAAGCAAATGCATGAAGAATCCTCACGTAAAGTTTCGCTGCGATAACCGCCATGTTTGTTTTACGCGCATTGACAGTTTGAGACGTTATGAGAAAAAACCTGTTTCTCCTGAGAAATAATAATTTTTGTTTAGCATGAGTTTTTTTTTTTTTCATATTGTCTAAAACTGTAATTCTGTCAGTAGAAACTATTTTATGGTTTTATAAAAGTCAGCAAATAGTAGAAATTATACGGTATATGTATAAAGACTTATTATAACTAGGGGCATGCATATTTCGCGGAAAGATTCGGAGAATAGCTCAAAGTTAAATTACTGTAGCATCGTCAGTGTCTCGTGATTGGGTGAGTTTCTTTCGGGTCAATATCGATTGTCACAACACCAATCACAGCGATTCAGTGCGGAAGCAAACGCGTCCCGAGTGGCTCGGTCAAGCAAGGCAACGACTTCTCTCGCAGACGGCCGCCAATCACAAGGGAGAAACAGCTGGTGTGAGTATAAATTTTTACAATCTAATAGCCGTTCAGATTTATTCGCGAAAGATGCCTGCCTTTAATTATAAGTAGAGACCTGAAAAATTCGCGGGTTCATTTCGTGTTATGCTAAAATTCAAATAATTATACCTTAGTGCTGCTTCTGCCATTGGTCCACTGTTAATCTGGAGGACTGAGGGCCACTTAGAGACCCTCACTCGTAGAAGTGTCGAATCACAGGCCACCCAGTCGAGACGACTCACAGGTCAGCAGCCAGTGAACAGTTGGCATTTGCCCGAGTGTGTAGAGGATATTGGAGTCTATCCTGGAGGTCATTGAACCCGCGAATTTTTCCGGTCTCTAATTATAAGAAAGTATGGTATAAAAATATTTGTAACGTTGACAAGCCGGGTTTGTTATGAACCGCAAACTGAGCGCGGGACGGCCTATCGGGGCTCGGCCAGTTATCTCGCCAGCTGGTTTCCCCGCGCGCACGGCCCATTAGCTCCGCGCTGAACAACATTACAAGTTTGGCCCCGAATATTGATGGCCCGGTGCCTTTGTCATCGCCACATAACCTGACCTCTCGCACGGACTCTGTCCCGGCCTTCGTTCTCACTTCCCTTGATACATGTACATTATTTGTATCGGTCTAGTGTTTACAGATGTGGCTTCTGTCAAAAAATACAGCACTAATTTTTTTTTTTTGCTCCGGTGTGCGTGTCAAGAAAACTATTTAATTATTCATATAAAATTTTAATGTTTATAAATACAACTTTGTACGGAGTATACCAAGATAACTACTGCAATTTGTATAATAATATATAATATCCTCTGCTGATTTAAGTGAACGTAGTTAAATTTCGTTAGCAATTATCATAATAGTCCAGCTTATTAAAATTTTGTTAAAAGTAACATAAGAGTAGCGGCGGAACGCAATGGCGGGAAAACGCGTTCACGCGAAGAAAGCAACGTCCGCGCGCCACAAGCCCACCGCCTCCTGCCTGTGACGTCACGGACATGTTGTAAGCCTGGAGTCTCGGTGGTGTTGGCCTGGTCCGCTCACGGAAATAATAAAAAAGCATTTAAGAATTGCGCCGAGGGCGGTTGAATAGCTCTGTTTCCATATTTATTGTTTAAACTTTATTTTTAGAATATGATCGGTCAGCGGTAAAAAGTCACGCGAGTTTTCCGTATTCATGGTCACTCGCGTGATTTCTCACGGCTCGGAAATAACGTTAATGAAATACATATCTGGTGAGGAAATTCGTGACCTAACAACAACTAAAAGTCAGATATCGGAGAAACACTTACGGTAATGAAAAAAAAAGGGTGTTGTTTGTAAAGTCGGTTTACGGACGATAATTTTACGTGATAACGTCATAAGAAAACATTTTGAAAAAAATGCATACGTACGTTTTAATTTTCAAATATCATTTACAGTTTTTTTGCAAATTTAATTTAAATAATTTGTTTAAATATACCTAATCACGAACAATTAGTTTAAAAAACCCGCCTTTACCTGTTTGATATTATAGATGATTTTCTCGCACGGTGGTTGGCCGGTTCTTGCACGCTCGGCTCAGGCGGAACGTGACATTTTTCGTGCGTGCAGCCGGCGTTCATCGATTTATTTGACGTTATAACTAGAGACCCGGAAAATTCGCGGGTTCAATGACCTCCAGGATAGACTCCAATATCCTTTACACACACGGGAAAATGCCAACTGTTCATTGGCTGCTGACTTGTAAGTCGTCTCGACTGGATGGCCTGTGATTCGACACTTCTATGAGTGAGGGTCTCTAATTGGCCCCTCAGTCCTCCAGATTAACAGTGGACCAATGGCAGAAGCAGCACTAAGGTCTAATTATTTGAATTTTAGCATAACATGAAATGAACCAGCGAATTTTTCAGGTCTCTATTTATAAGACGTTATCACGTCAAAAAAAAATTTCGTTTGAGACCAGCCATGGTTCCTTCTGGTCGGTGTCAGCACACGGGATATCTGGAGGGGTGACGTCACAGGCGCAACGGAATCCGATGGCCGAGGCGAGCCTGACGAGTCGATATCACGGAGGAGCACAGACTCCTGCCAGCAGCAGCGACCAAGCAGCAGTTCCATTGTTTCCACGATCTGTGACTTCAGCACGGGAGTACAGTCGCTGACACGTTCAACAGGTTCCTGCTTGCAAATATTTCTAGTATGTACTTCTGCCGGATTTATTTTGAGAATACCGTACGTAGACACTGAGCGCATCTACCTAGCCAAAGAAATTTGAAATGTGACGTTTAGTTGTTTAAAGATAAATTTTTTTTTAACATTTACATGTACGATCATTTCATATTTTATGTGTATTAAGCCACTTGGTTTATTTCGTCAACAATTTTTTTTTTCCGGCATTCTGAGAGGTGTAAGATCACTTCACAAAATTAGAATCTGAAACCTGTTCTGTGCTGCTCGGTCGTTTGATGATGATACTGAGGTTCCAAAATACGCCAATGAATATATATATATATATATATATATATATATATATATATATATATACCTATATATATATATTCAAAACCTACTTTTTTTAGGTTTTTAAATTTTTATTTCTAAATGATTTACACCTCTCAGAGTGTTGTAAAAATATTTATAATAAAATAAACCAAACGTGTTGGTATAATTAAAATAGTCTACGATAGTAAATGTAGGACTGGTTTTCCTGTGATTCGATGCTTCTTCAGTCGAGTGTTTCTTATTGGCCCAGAGACGTCCAGATGAACAGTGAACCAATAGAAGAAAAAAAGCAGCTTAATTTGAATTTTAGCCAATCGCGAAATAATGACTCCGCGAATGTTTCTGTGCTCTAGAGATAATTCATTCATACAAAACAAAAATCTCTTCCCCCCCATTTTCATCGAAATAAAAATGAAATTATCGCTTAATCCCTGCTGCAGCACAAAGAACGGAACCCTAAAAAGAAAACTACTTCAATTGATTTCTCTATTGATTGAAATGGGGAACCGAAAGGCTAAGGACTGGAAAAATTCGCAGGATTCAATGACCTCCAGGATAGACTCCAATATCCTCTACACACTCGGGCGAATGCCAACTGTTCATTGGCTACTGACTTGTGAGTCGTCTCGACTGGATGGCCTGTGATTCGACACTTCTACGAGTGAGGGTCTCTAATTGGCCCTCAGTCCTCCAGATTAACAGTGGACCAATGACAGAAGCAGCACTAAGGTATAATTATTTGAATTTTAGCATAGCACGTAATGAACCTACGAATTTTTCAGGTCTCTAGCCATAAACACTAGTAGACCCTCGGTCATTTCGCGAGTTCACTGGGTTGCAAAGTTCACTTGGAGCTCGTTCACATCCGCTCCCCCGTCGGTGATTGGACGACAGTGTTCTTCTCGACGACTGTATGCCAGTTACGAACAAGGAGAACCCGCCGAAACAAGTGCGCTTGAGCGGGGCGCGGCTACCCTGGACGGACAGTAGCTCCGGGTAGTGGGGTAGTGGGGGACCGGGGAGGAAGTGGCCAATCAGAGCCTGCAGCGGAGCACGCTGCTCCCTCCCGCCGCTACCCCCGCGCCATCCAGAACACACCCCGCCGTACTCGACCCTCCAGCAGAACATTAGCAGAGACTGGAAAAATTCGCACTTTCAGTGACCTCTAGGATAGACTTCGCAATCCCCTACATAAGCAGGCAAATTACACCTGCTGGTTGGCTATTGACTCGTGAGACATGTCAACTGAGATGCTTGTGATTCGATACTTTTGGTTGAAGGTTTTATCATTGGCTCAATGTCCTTCAGATAAACTGTGAGCCAATCACAGAATCAATTTAAAGGGTATGGTTGTTTGGATTCTGGTATATCACGAAATGAATTCGCGAATTATTCCGGTCTCTAAACATTAAGACTGCAAACAGGTGCGCCAACCCTGGCGATTGTTCCGCGAGAGAAGACTTTGCCCTGTTTGACCGAGCCATTCAGGACACGTTCGCTTCCGCACTTGTTGGCTAGGATGCACTTGGAATAATACCCAGCCAACCAAGAAACACACACGATGCTACAGAAGTTTTAACACACAGCTGGTATGGCAAATCTTTTCGCGAAAAGTACGTGTTCATATGAAAAGCTTTCGAGTAACTAGCCACGTGTTAAAACTTTTGTAGCATTGTCTGGGTTCATGTCAGTTACATGTCTGCTGTCGGCCCACCAAACACAGTCCTGAATGGCCCGGTCAAATAGGGCAAAGTCTTATCTCGCAGACGGCCGCCAATCACAAGGAAGAAACAGTTTGTGTGGGCATACCTTGTTGCAGTCTAACAAGCAATGAGAAATATTATTGCTGGAAATACGTGCCACTACCGATTACTAGAGACCTGAAAAATTCGCGGGTTCATTAAGTGCTACGCTAAAATTCAAATAATTATACCTTAGTGCTGCTTCTGTCATTGTTCCTCTGTTAATCTGGAGGACTGAGGGCCAATTAGAGACCCTCACTCGTAGAAGTGTCGAATCACAGGCCACCCAGTCGAGACGACTCACAAGTCAGCAGCCAATGAACAGTTGGCATTTGCCCGAGTGTGTAGAGGATATTGGAGTCCATCCTGGAGGTCATTGAACCCGCGAATTTATGCAGTCTCTACTGATTACACGACTTCATGAAAGTTAGAACTATTTTGAATCTATCCTGTTGATAGGAACTGCAAAATCGCTGGCTCTTTGACCTAAGGACTCCACAGTTCTAAGGTAATTCTGTGACGTGGTTGGTCCCCAGCTAGCCAGATGAACAATTAACCAATCACAGAGGCTGTACAAAAGTAAGAGTGTTTGAATTCTAGCCTATCACGACCTGAATCCGTTCAAGGCAATGTCAATCTTAGCTAAACACAGGCTGGATTCTTAAAATAGCTGCTTAGTATAGTCACTCTGCGCTTATATGCTGCATGATGCAAACTGTACCGTATGCAATTATTTATTATTAATTTTACTTGTTATTATTCTATTGTAATATTCAGTACACAGCTGAATCAAATTGGTTAGAATTTTTTACCTGCAAAAAATAAATAACATGAACACAAAGTACTAAAAAAACTGAATAATTAAAACAATATTAATGCTAAAAAATTATTAATGGATAAAAAATTTGATAATGCAAATTTTTTAAATGAAACTGTCATAAAGTATTCTTTTAACTTATTTTTTTTTTGTGATGGTTGGTGCACTAAAATTATTTTGCTTTCTGCTTATGTCCGGGCTTAGTAAAAAAAAATTTTTTTTCTCAAAAATAGCATAATGATAATAACAATAAACCTATTTTTAGAATAGGTGTGATCCGGAGAGATTTTAAACTCTTAATATTAAATTATTAAACTATGAGCTAACTAACTACATGTAATCATAAATATTCCACATTAAAGGATACACCAATTCCCTTATTTATTTATGTATTTTAATTACATGTCTATAATATCAAACTAAATCAATCACGATTATCCCAAAATTGCAAAGAATTGTTTTTAGATACGAAGACCATTAAATTACATAATGTTTGCAAGTGAGGATAAAATATAATAAATTTTCCCTAGCTATATATACACTTTCGTGTCGGTTCAGTAGTTGATTAGTAGGGACTGGAAATATTCGCGAGTTCAATGACCTCTAGGATAGACTCCACGTTTCCCTACATATTCGGGCAAATGCCACATGCTCATAGGCTAATTACTTCTGAGACCTGTCAACGAGAATGCTTCCGATTCGATTCTTCTTTGGTTGAAGGTTTTTCACCGGCTCAAAGTCATTTTAACATAAACTGTGAGCCAATCACAGAAGTAATATGAAGGTACAGGTGTTTGGATCGTAGCATAACGCGAAACGAATTCGCGAATTTTTCCGGTCTCTATTGATAGAGACTGGAAAAATTCGCACTTTCAGTGACCTCTAGGATGGACTTCGCAATCCCCTACACAAGCAGGCAAATTACACCTGCTGGTTGGCTATTGACTCGTGAGACATGTCAACTGAGATGCTTGTGATTCGATACTTTTGGTTGAAGGTTTTATCATTGGCTCAATGTCCTTCAGATAAACTGTGAGCCAATCACAGAAGCAATTTAAAGGTATAGTTGTTTGGATTCTAGTATATCACGAAATGAATTCGCGAATTTTTCCGGTCTGTATTGATTAGATTGACAACAGCATGTTCTACACAGCTGGTACGGTCGGCAAGTAGGTGTCGCGCGTGTGCTCCAGGAAGCGTCTATAGCCCTCGGCGTGGCAGACGGCGGCAGACAGGCCTCGTGTGGGGACACGGCTCGCTGGTCTCCCCTCCCGCCTGTTATCACACTCGCCGCGTGTCTGGCGGGCGCTACTGCCGCTCCAGGGTAGCTCGCACCAGCTGCTGCTCCCTCAGTGGCGTGCCACAGCTCCGGGCTAGATTTCCGCGGGTTCACTGACCGCAAACTGTTTCATAAGGCCCAGCTTGATATGCACTGGAGGAAAGATGAGTTTCTCTCGTTCAACTAAGGGTCTGTTAAGGGCCCCGCCTACCTGGGCACACATACGGTGTGCAGAGCTTCAGGAAAAACAACGCGATTTCAAAACTACTTAAGATATCCGATTGGGGCCTATTTACGAATAGCATTTAAGAGTTCTCTGAGGACCGAAAAGTACTTTTAATTTCGGATTAAGTTTTTAAACTGTATTTTTAGAAGCGTTAAAATGCCTAAAACGCGTGTTTTCAGAGTAATTTTTAGGCATAAAACAATCAGTACAGATTCTTGAAAGTACTTAAGGGGCTTGCATAACACCTTTATCTTCATTTCTCCGCCATATAATGTTACGGTCACCGCTCAAATTTCACAGTTATCCTGTGCCGACGAGAAGACTGCGCGCCAGTTCAGAGACTTGCGCTTAGAGGCTATACCGCGCTGGAAGCACCAGCGAGCGTCGCGCTTATTATCCCGCCTCACTAACACACATACACCCCTGACGAGGCGGGCCCCTTAATAACGTTTTTTTTTTCTCTAACGTCCATGTCTTCTCCTTTAGGCTACTCTCTTGTCTAACCCAGTTGTGTGTTTTATCTCTGCTATCCCAGACACACAAGAAACAAGGATATTTGGTGTGGCCACTTGCTGTCCGAGGAGATAGCTACCATTTTTAAGTCCACACAAATCACCCATTGTTGTCCACGATACCGTATCTCAGTTCTACGTACACCCGGGTATATGTCACCCGCTCATTGGCTGAAATCTTGTGAGACGTCCCAAAGGAAGCAGCCTGCAACTCTGTTCAGGCCGCCAGGGTAACGGCTCTCGGCGGTTCAGCGACCTGCAGTTGCGACAGCCCGCCCCGCCTCCCCTCTCGCCCGCCACCGAGGCCACAGAGGTCACAGAGGTCACAGAGGTCACCGGCCAGTGCAGCGGCGACGTCCGCCACGTTCCCACTGCCACCTCGCCCAGTCGGGAGTCAAACTGGGACCGCAACTGCTGTGTCTTGTTCGGCACTGTTCGTTACCGACGATCCAACTACTACAGACCGGAAAAATTCGCGGGTTCATTTCGTGATATGCTAAAATTTAAATAATAATACCGTTGTGCTGCTTCTGTTATTGGTTCACTGTTAATATGTAGGACTCTTGGCCAATTAGAGACCATCAGTCAGTAAAGTATCCAACCACAAGTTACCCACTTGAGACGTCCCAAAATTCAGCACCCAATGAACAGGCGCCGTTTGCCCAATCAGGCGGAGGATCGTGGAGTCTATCCTGGAGGTCATTGAACTCGCGAAATTTTCCAGTCCCTACTCATACGCTCTCAGCGTATTCTTGTGTGTTTGTCGCTGACAGACGCCACACTCCGAAATCTTGCGCAGTTTTCAAAAGGCGTTTTCCCTGAAGCTCCCCAGCAGAACCCCCAGAGACACGTGGAAGCCTTTTTTTTCACAGACGAGAGAGCCAAACGCCCGATCGTGCATCTTCGGTTTTTTTTTTTTTTTTTAGTTCATTGTAAAAGGTTAGGTTAGCTACATTATAAATACCTACTTTAAAACATCGTGGGCGGTTTATTTGGTTAGGATAGCTAAATTAAAGATACTGTGAAATCATATAAACAATTTCCTAGCGCTGGATAGCTACATATTTAAAAGTTATTTGCTAAGCAACCATAAAACGATTTTACAGTATTTTTAATGTAGCTATACTTATCCTAATATAACCAACCGTCCACAATGTTTTAAAGTATTTATAATGTAGCTAACCTATCCTAATCGACCGCAAAATTTAATGCCACACCGGTTTATACAATGAGATAGAACGGGGGGGGGGAAAAAGCGAGCATGAACTTGGGGGAACTTCGGGTGTGTATCTCTCGTCTGTGAAAAGGCTTCCCCAGAGACACGTGGTCACTGGGTGTCTGCTAGGGGGGAGCGCCCCCCCTCCCCGTGTAAACAAACCTATTTCGGAGCCGGAGCCTGCGACTGCCGCCTGCTCGCTGCGTCGACACAGCGCGAGGTGACTGCTCCGAGCAATGAGCACTCGCAGTCACGTGTCGTCATCATGAGCAAGTTCTCACGTGGCTCTGAGAAGCGAGCTCTGTGTCAGGAACAAGAGAACCAACACTTGTCTGTGCGCGACGAGTCAATAACTAAGGACACCTGTATTATTTCGCGAATACATCTCGTGTCAGGCTATTTCACACATAACTGTAGCTTTTTTCTTAGAGGTTTGGCGAATAACGGGCGTGCAGCAGTACGGTAACTACGTCCTCATTGGCCCCGTCAAGTGCGGGAAAACAGCCTTCACCGACCACAGCCAATAATTACAACAAAAATCTACAGTTTTAACCAGTGGACCAATGACAGAAGCAGCACTAAGGTATAATTATTTGAATGTTAGCATAACACGAAATAAACCCGCGAATTTTTCAGGTCTCTATACATGATGGTCGAACCGGTAAACCTTTACAAGAGATTCCCCCAAGAATGGAAGCCACCAGAGTCAGCTGGCAGCGGTCACGTAGGTAAATAAAGACTGGCGCGGCTCGCTGTGATGCGATGCTTGTCCTGGCGCGAGTGACGTCACACTGTCGCCTGTCTGCACTTGCGGTGCGCGACGTCCTGAGCGCCGTGCTTTGTAAACGTGTTCGCAGTGAAATTTTGAGTATGTAGTTGACTTGTGAAATTAGCTGGAGTTTTTAATAACATTTATTTATTGATATTCTGTAAACGCTAATCCAAGTCCGGTATTATCTGTTTACCTTCTGATAAGGGAACCGAGAACAGCAGACATCACGGGAAGGGGACGGACGGAAGGTTCAAGCAGAAGCAGGCCCACGCCATGACAGGGTGGAGGGGTGGAAGGGGGGAGACGGTCGCCATGGCAACAGCCGGGAGGGGAGCTCCAGCATCCCTCGTCTCGCCGTCAGGATGGACTGCACCGCCCTCCACGTGCATACAGCATACTACAAACATATAACTTTCAGATCTACAGAAATTTCCCATATGACACAAGTAGGGCCAAAAGAAAAGATTTTTTCGCGAAAAGATTTTTCCGACCAGCTGTGTGTTAAAACTATGTAGCATTGTCTTTGTCTCGTGGTTGGTTGGGTTTATCATACTGTCGGCGCACCAATCACAGCCATCCAGTGCGGAAGCAAACTCGTCCTGAATGGCCCGGCCAGACAGGGCGATGTCTTCTCTCGCAGACGGTAGCCAATCACAAGGGAGCATTCGCTAGATAGGGCATACCTTGTTGCAGTCTAACGAGCGATCAGATTATCTCGCGAAAAAATGCATGCCCCTCGACATAAGTTTTTAACGATTACGCTTATGAACCCTGTTCCACAGTTGCAACTGCAAGCGGGCCCCGTTAGCGAGGGGCTTCCTAACTCCAGACACCCCCCCCCCCCCCACTCGTCCAGGATCTACGCTCATTCGGTCGCGAGTCACACTCTCGCACTGTGTTCCTGATTGGACCGCAGTTGTGTGGACACGCCCCTCTGCGAACCTGAGCCAGCGACGCCCAGAAGAGAAGTGAGAGAATCAGGTAGTGCCACCCATCAGGGACAAAAAAAAAACCTTACTAAAATACCAACTGGAGACCTGAAAAATTCGCGTGTTCATTTCGTGTTATGCTAAAATCCAAATAATTATACCTTAGTGCTGCTTCTGCCATTGGTCCACTGTTAATCTGAAGGACTGAGGGCCACTTAGAGACCCTCACTCGTAGAAGTGTCGAATCACAGGCCACCCAGTCGAGACGACTCACAGGTCAGCAGCCAGTGAACAGTTGGCATTTGCCCGAGTGTGTAGAGGATATTGGAGTTTATCCTGGGGGTCATTGAACCCCGCGAATTTTTCCGGTCTATGTTAATAGGATTTAAATAAAGTATTTAAAGGATCAAAATGAAAACATTATAGCCAAAATATCAGTTAAATTTTTTAAATATATTTCCTCAATTATTATATTAATGTTGATATACTTAATAGCTAGGGACCGGAATAATTCGCGGGTTCAATGACCTCTAGGATGAACTTTATAGTTCTACGTACACTCGGTCAAATCTCACCCTCTCATTGGCTGCTGTCTTGTGAAGTTGTCCCAACGTAGCGGCCTGTGATTCGACACAGCTTCGGTTGAGTGTTTCTCACTGGCCCATAGTCGTCCAGGTGAGTTGTGAGTCAATAGCAGAGGCAGCACTGAGGTATAACTATTTGAATTTCAGGCTGTCGTGAAATGAATCCGCGAATTTTTCCGGTCTCTATTAATAGCTTTATGGTAAATAAAGAATTAAACGTACGTAAGCAACCGTTCACGCCGTTGTTTACAATATTCTAAACGTAGCTAACCTAACCTAACCGAGCGTTTACACGAACATATAATATTTTCAATTTCACCTAACCTAACCAAATCATTGAACTGTTAATAATTGGTACACACTACTCAAAACACTGAAATGCCATGTTACACAATGATTATAAACAAGGACCTATTCTTGTCCTTTTCGCGTCAGTTCAGTTTTACAAACAATTTTTTCATTCACAAAAACGTTGCATTAGAGACTGGAAAAATGCGGGTTCAATGACCTTTAGGATAGACTCCAATATCCTTTACACAATCGGGCAAATGCCAACTGTTCACATTGGCTGCTGACTTGTGAGTCGTCACGACTGGGTGGCCTGTGATTGGATATTTCATTGATTGATGGTCTCTGATTGGCCAAGAGTCCTACGTGTTAACAGTGGAACAAATGGCAGAAGCAGCACAACGGTATAATTATTTGGATTTTAGCATATCACGAAATGAGCCCGCGAATTTGTCCGGTCTCTATGCATTAATATTCGTCCTTGATTCTATAATCCGAATGCTATGGGCTGCGAACACAGGGTCTCGGTGTTGTCTCGCTAGAGTGCGCCGCCAGCTGTCTCTGTGCTGAGGCCGGGCCGGCACAATTGGCACGGGACATCTGCATGGGGCGGTCTGTCCGCGCTCCCATTGGCTGACGGCGCCAGCTGTGCGCGTGGCGCCCTCACCTGGCCCAGGGGCTGCTGCCACCCTTAACCCCCTTCCCTACTCCCCCCCACCCGGGTTGCTCGCGGCGAGGCAGGACGTGTCATTTATAGAGACCGGAAAAATTCGCGATTTCAATGACCTGTAGGATATACTCCATGATCCTCTATGCACTCGGGAAAATTACATCTGCTCATTGGCTACTGACTCGTGACACCTGTTAACTGGGACGCTAGTGATTCGACACTTCTTTTGTTTACGGTTTTTATTTGGCCGAGTATCATTCAGATAAACTGTGTCCAAATCACTGATGTAGTAAAAAGGCAAACGTTTTTTGGATTCTAGACTATCACGAAATGAATCTGTGAATTTGTCAGGTCTCTAGTCATGACTAGAGACCTGACAAATTCTCGGGTTAATTTCGTGTAATGCTAAAATTAAAATAATATTATACATTAGTGCTGCTTCTGTCATTGGTCCACTGTTAATCTGGAGGACTGAGGGCCACTTAGAGACCCTCACTCGTAGAAGTGTCGAATCACAGGCCACCCAGTCGAGACTACTCACAAGTCAACAGCCAGTGAACAGGTGGCATTTGCCCGAGTGTGTAGAGGATATTGGAGTCTATCCTGGAGGTCATTGAACCCGCGAATTTTTCCGGTCTCTATAAATAATAGGCCCCGCCTATCAGGTGTATATTTATGATAGTGATGCGGGATGATAAGTGCGACTCTGGCTGGTGCTTCTAGCGCGGTGTCGCCTCTACGCGCAGGGCCGCGGCAACTGTCAGATCTGAGAGGCGACCATGACACATGGCGGAGAAATGAAGATACAGGAGTAGTGCGAGTCCCTAGAGGGCTCTCATGCATAAGCGTTGTTCTGTAAACGTGAGTTTTAAATCTTTCCACTCTCCTAAAAATACGGCTTAAAAAAACAAACGGAAACAGAACTACTCATTCACACTCAGCACATTCCAAAATCCGTTTCATATTTGCAAGAAGACGCCACTCGGATATCTCGAGCAGTTTTCTAATCGCTAACACTTCACACGTCACGTGGCCATGTTTGTAACATGATCTGCGCGTATACATAGCAGTCAACTCTGTTAGCGACGTACTTGCAATTGTCGTCCCTGTGTTGCACAACATACTAACAGATGAAGTGGTAGTACAAATTTCTGCTCATTTATGTTCCACGTTTAACCCCCCCCCCCCCCCCCCCCCCCAATAATTAAAAAAAAAAATGTGCTGAGATTTACATTATTACATTTTCCTAGAGGCATGCATATTTCGCGAAAAGATTCCGAGACTAGATGAAAGTTAAAAACACTGTAACACCGTCTGTGTTTCGTGATTGGGCGAGTTTCTCCCAGGTACATATAGATTGTGACAACACCAATCACAGTGACTCGATGCAGAAGTAAACGCGTCCTGAGTGGCTCCGGTCAAACAAGGCAACGACTTCTCTCGCAGACGGCCGCCAATCACAAGGAAGAAGAAACCACAGGTGCGGGTATACCTTGTTGCAGTCTAATGAGTGTTCAGATCTTTTCGCGAAAAATGCCTGCCCCTACCTTTTCCTCGGAATGAAATTAAAAGGGTTCGCAACCAATCATCTGCATCTTCCGCTAGACAACTGTAGTACTATAGAGAGAGATTGATAGTTGTCTAGGTTGACTCGGGGGAGGGGGGGGGGTGAGTAAAATATTTGGAAAAACTGTATCTTCCTCGAAGCATTTTAATTAGAGGAAATATTTATGTTCCGAGGAAGTTATTTACTACCAGACAAATCAGGGACGACACGTCATGAAGAATCTGCACTCTGATTGGCCCACTGAACACCGGAACAAATATATTTTTTTCGCCGATCAGAACCAATAAGAAAGCATTAAAAAAAAAATTCTGACGTGGGCAAAGTGTATGGAAGTCAAAGTTTCCCGCCATGCATCACTATCCCTACGCATAGGTAGCTCAAATCATAGTCATAATTGAAAAACAAATAAATATATCTCGAAATCAGACTAATCAACAAAACCATTTCTGCGCATGGAGCACGTATGTGTCTGAAGCCTGAAGCAAAACAAACAGCAGCAGTAAAAAGACCAGTGCTAGACGTTGCTCAATATCTGGAAATTAACTTGCTGGGGAAAATGTAACAAAATGCAGTCAGACATGAAGCGAGAATTGTTAGATTAAAATGTCAATAAAAACTTCTACAAAGAATAACCGTTATACTACATAATAGCTAAGATTGTTTTGCTATCCAGAAAGGAAATTAGTGGGGGTTGTTCTCGTATTTACTTCAACTTATTGTTTATTGTGTGAGCAGTAATTGTCATGTTACTACTTACATGAAATCAAAAATATAAACCTCTTCCCCCTAAAAAAAATCACTTCCTAACTGGACAGCAAACAAATTTGTGATTATAACGCATTTTAAAGCTGTTAGATCTCAAAAGTGTTGTTATCATGTTAGTTTAACAAAACTTACTAAACTACTACAGGACATGAATGAAAATAATATTTTTGGGTACATCTGTGAGAACACTGTGGCTTATAAACACTGTCAGCTGACAGTATGCGAACGGTAGGTACACTTGATATTTATTTTCTGGAAGATTCTTTAGGCGGGCCGTGTTACACGATGTTGGTCACCAATGTTTCACACAGTGAACAAATGAGTCACGGGGTGCCCACGTCTGCATGGTTACATTGTGCGTGAGGCCGTTACATTCTCGTCAGCTGATTGTTGCGCTACGTTGGTTGGACGCGCTGAAGTGTGTTGTTTACATTGTGTAAACAGTTTCAAATGCTTAATTTTAGGCTACTTCTTCAGGCTCTTTATGAAAAAAAAAATGATGACAGTGAATTTTTAAGATGCGCACGCATCATGCAACGAAATTTTCTCAAGATGAAAAAAAAAAACTACATACAAATAAAAATTATATTTGTACTTCTAAATCTTATACTTAATTAGTGATAGAAACTGTGTGTATACACTTTTTAAAGTGTAATTTCAAGTGTATTTTATAAATGAGGTTAGGTTATACTTCTTTAGACACGTTATGAAATAATAATGACGAGAATGAATGTATACGATGCGCGCGCAGCATGCAACAAAAATTGACAGTGTGAAAAAAGGCTACACACAATTAAAAATTACATATGTGATTTTAAATCATATTCTTTATGACTGATATTGAATACTGGTCCATATAATAAAACACATTTATTTATTGTGCATATAAGTGAGGTTATAATCGCGTATGTATAATTTATTAGCATTAAAATGATAAATTACTATATTATTATTTAATAATTAATTAAAAATTAATATATTAGAATAAACATTTTGATTATTTATTGATTTTCATTAATAATTAAAATGTATCATGATTATTTTACTAAATTAAATAACTACTTTTTTAGACGTGTTTATATTAATATTGAATGTTGGGTAGCTATTCGATTGAATGTATAATTTACTACCCGCATTGATGATATCACTACAGTGTCTGACGTCACGATACGAGGTCACGCGATGTTCTGGGCGTCACAACAGGGTGGATGGGTGGAGGGTCGTAAGCTACAGGCTCACCACAGAGGTAGGCAGGTCGAAGCGCTCGTGTTCCTCCCTGGAAGCGCGCGGGCACGCGGCACGCGGCACTAGGCACGAGGCACGTGCAGCACGCGCCGGTCGAATGCGGCGGTACGCCACGTGCGCACGCCGACACGTCACCGCCCGACTGCCAGGCGACGCGCGCGCCGCGCGGCGGGTGGAGCGTGAAGCAGCGCCGCCGTCTGCGCCGCGATGTCCGCGCCGCTCCTCGGGCGCGCTCGGCTCCGCTCGGCTCCGCTCGCCGTCCTCGTTCACGTGAGCTCTGATCCCAGATACACGCCATCCATTTAGCGCAAAGCTTTTAGTAATGCACACTGCAAAACTAGAGACCGGAAAAATTCGCGAATCCATAGAGACCGGAAAAATTCGAGGTTTCATTTCGCGATAGGCTAGACCAGGGCCGCAACTAGAGTCTCTGGCACCCGGGGCATGAATGGATTCATGCGGCGCCCCCCCCCCCCCCCCTCTATTTTTGCACATACCACACCAATAAAGCGGGGGTCCGGGAGCCCTCCCACGGAAAAATGGTGCTATTTAAGCATCTTCCATACCTACATGTAACAGTTTCTGTGCTACTGTAACTTCCATGCATGAACCCACTATGTCCATAAAGTAGTCCGTATAATCACTAGACTTGTTCATTAAATATGTTGAGACGTTATATTGTAAATCAGATTAGAAATTCCTGGCATGCAAGTTAAAAAACTTTTTACCAGTTACCAGTTGTACTAGGAATTACAATGCAAGCGATTTCGGCGCCCCCACAGCTTTGCGCCCGGGGCGTATGCCCCGCTTGCTCCCCCCTAGTTGCGGCCCTGGGCTAGACTCCAAACTCGTACACCTTTATGCTGAGTCAGCGATTGGACCACCGTTTATCTGAAGGACTCTAAGCCAATGAAAAACCTTCAACAAAAAACGTATCAAATCACAAGCATCCCAGTTGACGCGTGTCACGAGTCAGTATTCAATGAGCAGGTGCAATTTGTCCCAGTACATAGAGTATCATGGAGTCTATCCTAGAGGTAATTGAAACCGCGATTTTTTCCGGTCTCTACGAATTCATTTCGTGATATACTAGAATCCAAACAACTATACCTTTAAATTGCTTCTGTGATTGGTTCATAGTTTATATGAAGGACATTGAGCCAATGAAAAATCTTCAACCAAAAGTATCGAATCACAAGCATCTCAGTTGACATGTCTCACGAGTCAATAGCCAACCAGCAGGTGTAATTTGCCTGCTTGTGTAGGGGATTGCGAAGTCTATCCTAGAGGTCACTGAAAGTGCGAATTTTTCCAGTCTCTATGCAAAGCTATAGTGACGTATGAAACGGCGGAGTATATCCTGAAGGACAGTGAACGCTATTGTTGCGTTGGACCTCCAGCTATACGAATTTATAAAACACACAGACCTTCTACATGTACAGCTGTTCACGATGTTCCAAAACAGTAGCTTTTGGTTTATGAAATTTTCTTGAAGTTCCATGATTGATAGGTACAAATGTACCATACAGTAGTTTGATAATGGTATAAAGTAGCCGGCAGAAACCTTCTTGCTAAAATGTATCATTTTTTAACAATGGTTTTCCCATTAATGCATTAAAAAAAATTGAAACTTCAAAATTGTTATGGATATCACTCAGTTTGTAGGTTCTTCAGTTTCCCCTGGCGTGTATTGCCAGGTGTGTGTCTATATGGTCTACTATTCTAACAGCCTCTTTGTTGGATGTGTCTGTATGTCCAAGAAACTAGTATATTTAAATGAACATAATTATTTATCATTCGATGAGAAAAAACATCAATAATGTCTTAATGTCAATTTTTTAATTAATACATTAATGTTTTAAAGCAATTTTTTAAATAAATAATAATTTTTAAGTAACGACTTGAAGGTAACTTCCATATAAAAATATTTTCCTTTATTTCTGAGTTACTTTTTTTTTGTCAATCAGCAGTTTCTTTTCTTTTCGGATACCATAACTAGAGACCCGTGAATTTCGCGGGTTCATTTCGTGTTATGCTAAAATTCAAATAATTAGACCTTAGTGCTGCTTCTGCCATTGTTCCTCTGTTAATCTGGAGGACTGAGGGCCAATTAGACACACCCTCGCTCGCAGAAGTGTCGAATCACAGGCCACCCAGTCGAGACGACTCACAAGTCAAAGGCCAATGAACAGTTGGCATTTGCCCGAGTGTGTAGAGGATATTGGAGTCTATCCTGGAGGTCATTGAATCCGCGAAATTCACGGGTCTCTAACCATAACCTTTATTATCAACATTAACTTGGCTTGTCTCGACAGCTACAAGCAGCAAGTATACCAACTGCACACATCTTGGCAGTATCGGCCAACCTGTTCAGGTTGACTGAGAAATGACCTCGAAACGAAACACGTTCGGACTGAGCGCAACCGCACGGAAAGGGTGAACATGTTCACCTGGAGCACGAAGTAGTTCAGAGTCCCTTGGAACCAGGGCAGACGTGGCCACGTGGTCTTCCATGTCAGCTCGCGGTCTGCGCCATGATGGCTGGACGCTGGTGTTTGCGTCGTATTGTGTGGAAGCGACAGACTTGTTCAAGCACCGAGGGTGTAACAATATGGCGGTGGCGAGGTTGAGAAGTGACCTGAACTACGTCACAGCGCGCCCTCTCGTGACCAGGGTGTCCACAAGGAAAAAATATTTCGTACCAACTTAGGCGAGAAAAAACTACTAATTTGAAAAAAAAAGTACTAAATTATAATTTGTTATGGTTTTAACAATTTAGGAAGTTATTATGACATTGCAATGCTCGAACTTGAATATCACACCACAAACATACATTCCATAGACCCAGTGGCGTAGCCAGGATTTGTGTATGGGGGGTGTTAAGAGGCATGCCCCCCCCCCCCCCCCCCCCGTATTAAAGCTGGGGGTCGGGGGGTCCTTCCCCGGGAAAATTTGGATTTTAAGGTGTAAAATAGTGCTATTTTAGCAGTTTCGGTACTTAAATTTAAATATTGTAATGGTAAAAATTTTATTAATTTTAATATGAAATTTGTTTGAGTGATGAATAAGAAATTAATTAAAGATTTGATACTAGGGGGGGGGGGGGGGGGTTTGAACCCATAACCCCCCCCCCTGGCTACGCCCCTGCATAGACCATGGTTTTTAAAAATAATTACGCTTGATGATAAAACATATTGAAGTTACTGTAATATTATTATATTAAAGAAAAAAAGGTACCATATCTGAGCGTAGATGTACTAGACCACTAACAGTACTAGATCTAGCGGGAAAGTGCTAACTGTGGACACCCTGCGAGTTGCCGCGGCGTCTCGTGCCGGAAGCGGAAGTGGCGAGCGAGGCCTCGCGCTCATCGGGGGCCAGACGCTGCCGCCTCATTGAAGCAGGAGGAGGGGTGTGGGGGAAGCGAGCCTGTGAGTCACTCCTGCAGAACTGCGCTGGCCCTGAAGGGTGGGAGCGCCCCTCCAGCCACACCGCCTCTTGCGGCATTCAAGAGCCATTCCGACATGAAAGGCTGGGCCTGCCCAAACACTCTTTATTCTCACAACCCTCTCTCTGCTTTATCAGATCACTTCTCTCTCTCTCTCTCTCTCTGTCTGAGAGTGTTGGTGCTCGCACGGCCTGCTGTTCTCCGTGCACTAAATACACGATGCACAGAGACCGGATAAAATTCGCGGGTTTAATATCCTCCAGGATAGACTCCAATATCCTCTACACACTCGGGCAAATGTTGACTTGTGAGTCGTCTCGACTGGGTGGCCTGTGATTCGACACTTCTGCGAGCGAGGGTGTGTCTAATTGGCCCTCAGTCCTCCAGATTAACAGTGGACCAATGACAGAAGCAGCACTAAGGTATCATTATTTGAATTTTAGGCATAACACGTAATGAACCCGCGAATTGTTCCGGTCTCTATCTATAAATGCATGATACAACATAGAGCTTCTCGTCTTCCACACTCGGTGCGTGGGTTCGTTACTGACGTACACGAACAGGCAGTGGGGGTTTTCAGTTCCGATAGTAGCGCATAAATTACATTACTACTGCTGATAAAATCCATTGGGAAATTTATAATTAGGAATTGAAACAATTCGCGGGTTCATTGACCTCCAGGATGGACTCTACAGTGCTATATGTACACTCGGGCAGATGTCACCCGCTCATTGGCTGCTGTCTTGTGAGACGTCCCAACGTAGCAGCCTGCGATTCCAATACAGCTTTGGTCGAGGGTTGCTCATTGGCCCAGAGTCCTCCAGGTGAGGTGTGAGTCAATATCAGAGACAGCACTGAGGTAAAACTATTTGAATTTGAGCCAGTGGCGAAATAAATCAGCTAATTTTTCCTGTCTATACTTATAATTATACAATTTTTTTTTCAGATGAAGTTTGCAACTATGGCCTTGGAAACGTTTTATCTTTATATATTTTTTTACTGTGGTTATAGAAAAAAAAATTACATTATGTAATGGGTAAGAACACTCTAAAGGTATGAAACCCCTAGACCCTTATTTATTTTCAAAATATATAGTGTTGTTTATCATTTTAATATGTTTGTTATGTTGCTAATTTCAGTTTATAAGGTTTTTCCATTTATTTTAAGGTACTGGTTAGGATAACAGCCTCGAAAAAACTAGACAAGAGGAGACACAAATCAAACTACCAGTTAATTATTTTAAGTTAGTTTTAGGCGACTTTTTAGAAGATTTAAATATTCTTATATTTTCTATTTTTATATTTTCTTGGGTGTAGATGCATATTATATTATATATATAATATAATATATAATGATTAGTAGAGACCTGAAAAATTCGCGTGTTCATTCAAATAATTACACCTTAGTGCTGCTTCTGCCATTGGTCCACTGTTAATCTGGAGGACTGAGGGCCAATTAGAGACCCTCACTCGTAGAAGTGTCGAATCACAGGCCACCCAGTCGAGACGACTCACAAGTCAGCAGCCAATGAACAGTTGGCATTTGCCCAAGTGTGTGTAGAGGATATTGGAGTCCATCCTGGAGGTCATTGAACCCGCGAATTTTTCCGGTCTCTATATATGATAGTGTGTTGCACTTTTTTTTCACTACGCGAGCGAGAAGAAGCGGGGAGTGGTGAAGCGAGGAGAGGGGAAGTGAACAGAAGGAGAAACAGCTGCGCTACCGAGCGTGTCGCGTGTAACGTGTCACGGATTAAGGGGCCCGCCTCATCAGGGACGTATGTGTGTCGGCGAGGCGGGACTGGCTGGTGCTTCTAGCGCGGTGTCTCCTCTGGACTGGCGCGCAGTCTTCTCCCAGTGCGTATGAGCGGTGACCGTAACATTATATATGGCCGAGAAGTGTGATGCAAGTCCCTCAAGTGCTTTCAAGAATCTCTACCGGTTGTTTCACGTCTAAAAATTACTCTGAAAACATGCGTTTTAGCCATTTCAACTGTTCTAGAAATGCAGTTTAAAAACTTAATCCGATATCGAAAGTACTTGTCGACCCTCAGCGAACTCTTAAATGCTTCTCGTGAGCAGACCCCACTCGGATATCTCGAGTAGTTATGAAATGGCGTTGTTTTCTTCCCTGAAGCTCTGCGCACCGAGTGTGTGCCCGGGTGGGCGGGGGCCTTAACGCGGCGGTCTCCGCCATGGTTGACATCGTCAGGAGAATAAACTCGAGATGTGATAAACGAAACATTACATGTAACTTTTGAGTAAATGTTACGACGTTACGAGTGTATCCCGGGTAACTTGTGTCTTCAAGACATGGCTACGAAAGTAGCTTGGCTTCTGGGTTGTAGCTGTGTCCTTGGCAAATAATTCACCGACGTTTCGGTCGACATTGCAGTCGCCATCATCAGGGAGCAGTTACCTATTGTAGGTACTACTCAGTACACAAGGTACCTTTTAGTTATGTATTTAAAAAGCAAGTGTAATTTTTCATAGTTCTTTTTTTATCACTTATATGGTATTTGTTAGTTTTTAGTTAATTCTTACTGTATGGTTTTAATCCTACCCCTAATGGGAGTGTAGTGAAATTTAAAATAATAATAATAATTCTTCTCTAGTCATATATTTACATTAGAACTGAAACCTCACATGTTAACGTAAAAAAAAAATTATTATAAATTTATTCAATTTTTCTTGTAACAAAATTTATGAGATTTTTTAAAAATTAATTAACTTAGTTGATGTCGTAGGACGTAACATACCCTTCGCATGTCTGGATGCCGCCGTATGAGGCTCAGGGAGGGGCCAAATTAATTTTTCTAATAAAGTTTAGCATATTTGGTATTGAAATACCGAACAGTAAGTTTAGTGTGGTCTTAGTTAGCTTGCTGCTCTATTTAACAGTGGGTTGAAAGATGATTAATAATTTTGTAGTTTTAATTAAGTCGTGTGCATTTGATTTCTGATTCAAAAACGTGCTCTTATTTATAGCACTACAGTAAAATAATACTTTAGTAATTTTGGAAAACAATGATTAGAAAAATCAGAACGTATTCTGGGTTCAGAGGGGAGCAAGGCCGCTATGCCCCCATCCCCCTTCTGGATTCGCCAATGCTTAGGGCGGTAGTCCAAGATGTTCGGGTTAAGGTAGCGAACAAGCACTGCTTTGTTGGGCCACAACCGTAACCTAACCTGAAGGCTGTATTCCAGTACGTGTTCGAACCAAATCCGAGTAAGGCAAAAAAAAAAGGGGGGGGGGGGGGGGCAACAGTTCTAATAATCTATGCCCTGAGGAGGCTATAAACTGGTGTCAACTCATTCTAGCAGACGTTTCGCAACCATAGATAGAATAGTTACGGAAAAAAAATTCCTAGAGATGACAGCAACATCACACACAAAAATAGAACCGACTACTTAATTTTCTCAAACACTTTTAAAGTTGCGATTAGTTGACCTTGAAAGTGTATTAAATGTATTCCAGGATATTTTCTCTTTCGTAAAGTTTCATTTCGCACATCAACATGCTTTTCATATCCCCCAAGATCACAAAAATGACTATAGAAGCTAACAGCGTCAGATGTGGGTTCGCCATTTGTACGAAAACAACGAAAAAAATTGAGATTTGTGCATGCACGAAATTAGAGAAACTGATCGGCAACGAATAGGACACTAAAATCTGTTTCCTAGGTCACCTCCAACAGATCGCGATGGCAGAAGTCCCGCGCACCCGGAAGCAGCTGCAGCACTTCATCGGGTTGCTAAGCTGGCCCCGAAACTACATCCCAAACTTTTCCCAGGTCATCGCGCTCCTAACAGACCTGCTGTCACCCCAAGTCCACTAACACTGGGGCACGGCCGCGCAGGCGGCGTTTGAGGCCGTCAAAAGCGCATTCACCCGGTGCCACACTCTGGCCCGCATTGACCCCGAGCACCCTATCGTCCTCCAGACGGATGCAAGCGCCCTGGGCACCGGAGCCGTGCTGTACCAGGTGGACGACCGCGGGGAGCGGCAGCATGGGCGTCGTAACCGGGGGGGAGGGGGGGGGACACGTCCCCTCCAATAATATATTTAGTTTCGTAGTTTCTCCTAATGTTTAAATTAATGATTTTGTGTGGATATAGCACCAGCAGATATGTTAACTGTGTTTTTACAAATGTGTTCTCTGAAAATATTTTTTATGAAAAATAAATTATATATTGCAACCAACTATAATTAGAAAATTTAGGAAAGAAAAATGCCTAAAAACCACCTTTTTGCACCTTAAAACCCCAAATTTTCCGGGGGGAGGACCCCCGAAACCCCTGCTCCCCCCCCAAGAGGATGGATATTCCTCAACAACTAAATCAATTGAAGTCCCCCCCCCCAAAAAAAATATATCCTTGCTACCCCCATGAGCGGCAGGTGGTGGACTATGCCAGCGCAAAGTTTGGCTCGGCGGAGAAGCAGTACCACAGCAATGAGCAGGAGTGCTTAGCGGTGGTGTGGGACGTGAAGAAATGCCGTCCACACCTGCAGGGCAGGCATTTCACCCTCCGCACCGACAACCGCTGCCTCACCTTGCCCCCACGCAATGCAGGGGAGGAAAGGGAAGCTGATCCGTTGGTGCTGCTCCTGCAGTCATTTGACTTCACAGTAGAGCACGTGCCAGGTGCGAAAAACCATCTCCCTGACCTGCTCTCGCGCGAGCCAGGCGGCAGTCGGGAGGTGCTGGATGAAGAGGAGTGGGACGAGATCCTGCCCCCACCCATGCCAGCACAACTGCCGACCGGCTCCCTACCTGTATCCGCCTCACGATCGACGTGGAGGGGGCCGAACAACCGCCCAGCACCCAGGCCGACATAGAACGGCGTGTTCTCGTGTCCCAGCGCCGATCGCCAGATGCCGACCAATGCCGCGAGCTAGTGCGCGGAGGAGGCCACCCCTCCCGGCAGCTCCGGGACGACCGGGTCCTGAACAGGTCGCCGGGGGATACGGACGGGTGGAAGACGTACGTCCCCCCAGATGCGCGCGAGGCAATGCTGCGATTCTACCATGACCATGACCTCACTGGACACCCAGGCCCGGACCAGACTCGGAGAGCCGTCTGCCAGTACTACCACTGGCCAGGGGTGAACCGGGATGTCCGGGTCTACATCCGGGAGTGCGAGACCTGCCAGCGCCGCAAGGCCCGTCGAGGCGACGGCACCTAGCAGCAGCAGCCTCGCCTACCGTCAGCGCCGTTCCAGACACTCGCGCTGGACGTGATGGGGCCGTACCCCCGCTCGCCGTGGGGTAAGCACTTCCTGGTGGTGGTGACCGACATGTTCACCCGCTGAACCGAAGCCTACCCCTGCGGCAACATACGAGCAGCCACCATCATCGAAGTCCTGATGCTCGAGTTTCTAACTCGGTTAGGCTACCCGGAGTCCGTCCTGACGGACAATGGCAGCCAGTTCCTGGGGGCCCGGTGGAGATGGTGGTGCCAAGAGGCACACATCATCCACCACACCACACCCTCCTACCACCCCAGGGCCAACCCGACCGAGCACAGGAACCAAGACCTGAAGGTCCAACTGCGGCTGTGCCTGGGGGAGGACCATGCCCAGAGGGACCGCCACGTCGCCGACACACTGCTCTGCGTCCGGACGGCGCATGAATGCGGCCACTAGGATGACTTCCGCGGAAATGACCCAGGGGCGCAACCTGCCGCTACCCAGCGAATTGGCAACCCACGGTATTCCGCACCCGGGAGAGCACCAGGAGCAGCGCGACCAACGGCGCACCCACGAACACAATGCGGCCCGAGCGCGACAAGCGCACTACAACCAGGAAATAACACCACAGACTGCACGACCACCGGCACAACTGCGGGCCAGCGACCGTGTGTACGCCCGGGCGTACCCCCTGTCGGCGGCACCATGGAAATACTGCACCAGACTCGGCCCCCCCCCCTGGGAGGGCCCATACACTTTGACACGGCGCCTAGGGACAATGTCCTACATGGTGAACCTAGGTGGCTGCAGTGTGCAGAAGATTCACCGGGACCACCTGCGAGTGGCGGCGACTTCCGGGGAACCCCTTCCGACAGAAACCCGACCAGGGCCCGGCCGACGGACTCACTCCTCCCGACGCGCGCCCTCCCGGAGGACTCGAGCAACCGCAAGAGACAGCCAAGGACGCCACTCCGGAAGAGCAGGAACACCTCGCCGACAGAGGACTGGAAACGGACACCCCACATGACCCCTGCGATGCCCCCTGCTCGGCAGCGGCCCCGACACGGGGGGAGGCCCCCGAGAGTGAGCCCCCCCCCTCCGAGGCAAGAGGAGTCCACGGGGACATACACCATGCCGCGCCGGCGGAGAAGGGACCGACCCGGCCATGCGCGGTGCCGGGTAGTGGAGGTCACGGGGGAGGACTCCGAGGATCCTGCCGGAGCGCCCCCTAGTCCAGAGCCCATCATCTCCGATCCGGATGAGGCCGAGGCGGAATCGCCCCCGAGTCTGACGAGAGGCGGTTGGGGACACACAGCCTCCCTCACTGAGGCCACTTTCCACATCACCGTCATGCACCCGCCCGAGGAAGGGACCGGCTGTCCGCAAAGAACGTGGCACAGACCAGCGAGGTTGCGGGAGTTCGTCCTAGACACCACCCAGGGGCAGAACTCACCCAGCCCGACGCTGATACCCGAGCGGGAATGCTAGCCCTACGGACGGCAACGTTCGACAAGCCCCGAGGAGAGTAGCCAGCAAGAGCGCCCCCGATGGGAGCGTCGGCTCCCAGCCCGCCTGGCTGAGTACGTCCTGGGCAGTCTCGTCGCGCCACCCCCCACTTCACGTGCTGCGGCGCTGCCTCCCGGCCTAGCTGCCCACACGGCGACCGAGGCGGCATCCGTCTGCGCCAACACTTCACGCCCCGCGGCGCCGCCTCCCGGCCTAGCTGCCCACACAGCGACCGAGGCGGCGTCCGTTTGCGCCAATGCTTCACGCGCCGCGGCGCCGCCTCCCGGCCCAGCTGTTCCCGCAGCGACCGAGGCGGCATCCGCCAGCGCCAACTTAATCATTGTATATCTCGAGATTTCTTGCCACAATACGATTGATGATTGATAAATATAGTAACAGTTCTCTATTCCCGCCAAAATGGTTTCCTACTTTACTCTCATTGGTTGTTGCGCCATGCATCCATAAAAGAAATAAAAATATTCAACAGCAAGATTTCAATTGGGAACCTATTTCACACAACTCATGTGCACAGTCTTGCTTATGGCCTGTTGTGGACTCGCTTATTATTTTTTTTTAAATTATGAATGCAGCCTAAAATTCTGCAATAAATTACAATTAAAATAAACACAGCCAAGTCCTGTTTATCCAAAAAAAAAAATTGGGTAAAATATTTTTAAAAATTTAATTTTTTTTTTGTGTTTTAAAAATTGTGTTTAATATCTTGATCTAATGTGAGTTCTTAAAAGTTTTTTTTTTATTTTTACTTTATTGCAACTTGTCCCAAAGAGCTGAAATCTTATGCTGGGGGACAATACATACACTGTACAATGTATATACAACATCAACAACAGCAACAACAACAACAACATAAACACAATTGTATCCATATGGCTATCAATATTAAAATAGCCTATACACATACATTATTACGTTTTACCACACAAGTCAAATACTAATAACAGTAACAGCTATGATTATTACAAACATGTTCAGGGTTGCATAAAACTTTTAACTAATATTTAGCGGTAATAGTCATAAGAAGTTACAATAGAAATAACACATATACTCAAAAATATTAATTATAAATAAGTTTTATGGACTGTGTTAAGCAATAACTTAATGCATATATAGATAGATTTGTCTCCACGATGTGGCATTGCAAAAAATATTCAGCTGATTAAAATATATGTTGTGCAGCTGTTGTAAGGTACAAACTCACAATAATTACTTCTTTTTATGTTTTTGTTCTGCTGATGAAAAACTAGTTTTCTCATTAATATTTTTTTCTTAATTACACTTTATGTCCCAAAATTAAAATATGGTTTTAAACATTTTATTTTATCTTAGATTTTTTATCACCATACTCTGTTTCTATTGTAACTCCCCCGCAACATCAGTGTATTTTTAATTTATGGTATTTAAACTTTTTCTTTCTATTGTTTTTAAACCTACATAAAGATATCTAGCAGTTAACTGTTAAAAAATAATATTGTAAAGAAAACATTAAGTGTGTTATGTTCGTTTAGAAATAATTTATTTACAATAAATGCAGGAACCTTTTTCTCTAATAACTGAATTTATAATAGGCTATCTAAGTCCTTACAACTTCTTTAGCCGACCTCTATAGCGTAGTTGGATGCACACCGGCTTACAGTGCGAGGGATTATGGGTTTGAGTCCCATTTATGGGTGTAAATAAATTTATATACGGATATTTTATGGCTAACATAATGATATGGCCGTGGGCTTTGAGCCGCAGGCTACCCCTCTCATACAAAAAAGAAAAGTTGCCTTCTTTGCTATTGGTTATTCTTTTGTCGGCTTTTGAAGAGCGCTTCCGGTGTAGCTCGAATAGTGGCCGGATACGAGGGTGCATTTGACTACGGTGTTAATTGCATAACCATCATGATTACGGAGTCTTATCCCTCAAGCGAAATTAGAGGAAGAAAGCAAATCGCACGACAGATCCAGCTACTGAGACACCGGCGGAAACCAGGTATGACCAGAGCTTGTTATAATTTGCTTTAAACCATTCCGGACCCTACGTCGTACTAAGAGTAGGTATCTGATGATTAAAACGTGTGGGAATTTTCACTCTCTTGAGATTGGCCGTAAACTTTATCCTAACCTCGACATTGAAAGCTGGCACAAATCGATTGAAAATTAATGTTAAAACTCGATGAGTTAAGCGATTTCCACTGTCAGGAATCGCACAGAAACATAACCTGAATCCCTATACCCAGCAGACCCTGCTGCTTAGTTTTGAGTCGCGCTGAATGTGGGCGTCGATCTACTTCACGGAACAGAATCATACCGTCCTTAAACTAGAGGGTTTCACTAGATATCCTTCTGGCCCCCGCAAACCAATTAAATTAGTGAAAGTATTTTTTGAAGGGCTATCACTAGCTGATATTCCAATCTACAAAGAAAGGTACAAAGTTACTCCCAGTGAGTTTTCAGTTGTTCATTGCAAGAAATACTTATGCTTCGGACACCTACACACGTTCTGTAGTATGCTCGATCCTGGGTCCGGGGCCCGTAGTCGAATGTGGGACCATGGAAAAACCATCAACCATTGATAATTACATATATATTTTTGAAACATCAACAAGCTATTGTGAAAAGAACGTGGAAAAATAAAAATGTAGACACCGGACACAATTGTACATTAGTTTTTTTTTTCTTGCGGAAAATATATGGACATTTTTCCGATCCATCGTGTCTTTAATCGTAATGAGTTTTCAGGGTTGTTTTATTTAATTGGTAAATATGTATTGTACGGATTAGCGCCAAAAAAAAATTGTACAAATATGAAATAACTTTCATTATATGCTATCTTACGTCCTCTTTTCAGAACCGCCTGCGGAGATAAAAAATTCCAATTACTTTTGGAGATATCAAATTTTTTAATATTCATTTTTTGGCTATTTTTTTAAAAAAAATTTAAAAATCCGAAAATACCTTTATTCTGTGCTCTTTAACTTCCTCTTTTCATTAAACCCGGCGGAGATCAGAAATTCCAAATACTTTAGGAGATATGGAATTTTTTAATTTTCATGCTGTGCACTATAAATACTTAAAAACTAAACAACCATTAAAATTAATTTTTATTATTTTTAATGTCCGTTCAGTTTCAAAGTATTTATACTGTAGCTGACCTGACCTAATCTACCTTTGTCCCATTTTGTTAGGTCAGGTCAGTTAAATTATAAATACTTAAAACCATACAAGTAAAATTAATTGATATTATTTTTAATTTCCGTTTATTTTGAAGTATTTATCATGTAACTAACCTTACCTAATGGAAAATTTCTGTTATTTAGGCATTCACGCACACACGGCAAAATATAAAATGGCGTTTGTTAAATGATTACATAGGGCTTGTATTGCAAAATAAGAACGGCGATATCTGCAAAAGTAATTGGAATTTTTAATCTCCGCAGGCGGTTTTGAAAAGAGGACGTAAAAGAGCATATAATGAAAGTTATTTCATATTTGTAAGATTTTTTTTGGCGCTAATCCGTACAATACATATTTACCATTTAATTTTCTTTCAGGTTTATTGTGTGTTGAACTTTGGTGCTCTCGTTGTATGAGTTTTGTGCAGGTGTGTCGCTGCAGGTCAGAGGGGTGACGTTCACTGGAGTGGTCACGGCTCTGTGAGATAACTTAACTCTCGCTGACGAAAACATCTATCGGTGACTTGAGGGGGAGGACGGTAGGAGGGGGATGGGTTCCGAAGAAAAATCGGCACGCTCGGGCGTTCAAATTATGAACTAAAACAATATCGAAACACATTCTACTCAGTTGTGTGCACTGTAACTGTTTTCAGTAACCCGTTTAACTTTAATCTCAAATGATATATATATAAAGTGCAAAGACAGTATATTGAAGAAACTCGAGGCTCTTAGGTAAGATAATTACAACTAAATATTTTTTTTTTATATTGACATCATTGAAAACTTAGTTCCGGAAGTAGTTTTATTAGCAAATAACACGGTAGTGGCATTTGGCGGAGTTTGTGTCAGCTCCGACTGACTGTTACAACTAGGCACCTCTGTATGAGTCGTGCTCCGTGAGTCTGTCTTCATGTTGGCTTTATTTCCTTCTTAAAATATTTCTTTAAAATTAGTCAGTTATATTTAGTTTCTTTTACATGCCTTCGCTGGCACTTCCATTTTTTTTTTGCATAATATTTGAGTTATTGGTCTTGTATTGTCAAGTTTGCTTTTGCATGCACTAAATTGTCCTTGAATGTGTAAGGTTTGGGCCCTAGTCACTCACTTTTGGACGGCCATTTGCAAAAGAGGTTGTTCTAATTTTTGCGTTGTCATCTAGGTTAGGTATTTTATTATGTGTGAATTTTTCCCTGTGTTTTATTGGCTCACGTCTCGTGGAGTTGATATTTTTTAGTTCAAGAAGTGTTAAATTTTATTACTTCCTTTTTTAATAATTTTCTTTTCAGATTTCTTGGGGCTTGTGTGAGAGTTTTTTTTAGCCTATTAAGAGACATTCCTGTCTTCAGTTAGTTTTCTGTTATTCAGCTGCGGTGTAAAGTGCTCAAGAAATTACTTGTCTATTTAATTAATTTTTCAGGCCTATATATAAAAAAATCCAAAAAACTTATTTCAACTTCTGTTGCAACAAGTTTTGTGAAATTGTGTTATTTGTCGAAATCAGTATAGTTGAAAATTAAGATGTGGGTTTTTTTTTTGTTTTGATAATATCTTGTGTTGGTTGAACTGCATTGTTCGTAGTGGTACGAGTATTTAATAATCAGGATCCTTGTGACCTGTTTTGGGGTTGTGTGTCATTTCTGTTGTCCCAGGGTTGTGCAGGGGGTGTCGTCCCGATCACAGGTTTTTTTACCCTTTTTTGTGCCGAAGGGTGCTTTTTGAGGTTTAGTCTTCCTTCTGTTGTAATGTGTCCTATTATCTCCTGCTGTGCACTAGATGTTTTGTTACTAATTCTGTCATTTAGGTTTCATCCTATTCGGTCATGTTTTGTTTTTTGTTGTACTCGTATGTGCCGAGATTGGATTTTGATCCCTTTAGCTTCCTCCTCCACTGTAGAGTACTATGTTTTTTTTTCTGTAATGTAATAACTAGGAACAAGAATTTATGGTTTTATTTTTAGTCCGATTTCATTTTAAACAAGATATTTCGGTGTTAGTATTTTAATTATTTTTTTTTATGAACTCTGTTTTTTGATGAATATAGCCAATTATTAAACAAATATGATGTGTAAATGTTTCATTAACTCATCTAAACAAATATTGTGATTGATACATGATACTCTTTTAAGATATTATAATTTGTAATAAGCATTTCTAAATTTTTGGAATAAAAATCAGCATTTGTTCATGTGTTTGAAAAATGTACCAAATGGTGTAATGTAAAAAGAGTTGCTAATAACAGTTAAAAGATTAAAAAAAACTTCAATTAAATTGTTACAACTTTCATGCTTAATATGTTACATTCCTCGAGTTTAATGTATTTAAAGAAATAAGTTTTGTGATTTCAGTTAAATTTGTTATTAAAGAGACTGATTTTTTTATTCAGTTGCATTTTGGTGTTGTATGATATATTGAATTACTTTTTGGTGTTATTTCGGTTTTATCGCAATCCACCTTTTAATATTGTTTGTATTAATAATATCTTTTTTTTATGATTTTTATTTTTTTGGACTTTAGCCCTTAGTTTTTTTTGTTTATTTTCAGTCTGGTAAATGTCTCGATGGCCGTGCGGTTAAAGACGTATGTTTTCCAACCTAGAGATCAGAGCTGCGATGGTTCGAATCACAGCGCTTCCAATGTATTTTGTATAAAAAATTAAATTTAATATGTCGATAAGGACTATAATAGCTATGGTAGGTAATGAAACATCAACCTTATCGCAATCCACCTTTTAATATTGTCCGTAGTAATATATTTTTTTTAATGGTTTTTATTCTTTTTGGACTTAAGCCCTTAGTTTTTTTTTGTTTTATTTTTTTTTTGTTTAGGGTGCTATTACCACCTACCTGCTACGGTGGGTTTTTGATGTTCGGGGAGTGATGTACTGCTAACATGAATGTTGTCCTATACTATCATGAAGATACTGACAACCTGCGATCTCGTGATGTGCCATGCGTGTTTATAAAGCCTTCCTTGCACTGCAGTGCCTCGACTGCTGACTGCAACCGAGGTCCCCCGCTGATGGCATCTCGCAGACGCAGCAGCGACCTGGGTCACCACCACGGAGACCCGGGGCCTCCCCACCCTGTCGCCCGGAGCCTGCGACGGCACGGGTAAGTGGCCAGGGGAGGGCTGGTTGGTGTAACGCTCAGTGCAGCTACTTGCCTTGGCCGTAGCAGGGGTGTTTCCGCGGCGTGTCGTACCTTACTTTTAAATACTTCCGTCGCGAGTGAGCATGATAAATGTGTCATGGTTAGAGACCCGTAAAATTCGCAGGTTCAGTGACCTCCAGGATAGACTCCAATATCCTCTACACACTCGGGCAAATGCCGACTGTTCATTGGCTGCTGACTTGTGAGTCGTCTCGACTGGGTGGCCTATGATTCGACACTTCTATGAGTGAGGGTCTCTAATTGGCCCTCCCTCAGTCCTCCAGATTAACAGTGAACCAATGATAGAAGCAGAACTAAGGTATAATTATTTGAATTTTAGCATAACACGAAATGAAACCGCAAATTTTTCGGGTCTCTAGTCATGGTATACAAGTGTTGTGTTCCACGATGTCGTGGAAATTATGAAGGTGGTCCAAAAGCTCGCGTCTTCAAATTTCTCGACAGTGAAAATAGTAAAAGTGCGTGGTTGAACGCAATTCCACGGGAACACTTCATACCCACAAAATATTCCAGGGTAAGTTGTGCATTAACTCTAGTATTTATTTGCCAATAGTGCTAATATTCAATTAGGGATTTTGCCATTTTTTAATCCGTGTTTTAATCAATCTGGTTTTAAATCTATAAAACATACAATATGCGTTGACAAATGGAATTAAATTAAATAGTATTCAGCAATAAGCATGATTCTGTACCGTTATCGGTAAATATGTAGTTAGGCGGTATTTGCGAAAAAAAATGTTAAAAATCTGAAAATACCTTTATTATATGCTCTTCAACTTCCTCTTTTCATTTAAAGTGGCGGAGATAAATTCCAAATACTTTAGGAGATATAAAAATTTTAAATTTCATCATATGTAGTTCAGCGGTATTTGCGGAAAAAAATGTTAAAAATCCAAAAATACCTTTATTATATGCTCTTCAACTTCCTCTTTTCATTAAAAGTGGTGGAGGTAAGAAATTCCAAATACTTTAGGAGATATCGAATTTTTAAATTTCATCATATGTAGTTGAGCGGTATTTGCGAGAAAAAAAAAGTTAAAAATCCAAAAATACTTTTATTATATGCTCTTCAACTACCTCTTTTCATTAAAAGCGGCGGAAATTCCAAATACTTTAGGAGATACCGAATTTTTGAATTTCAGCACAATACCAGTGCATTCATGTGGCGTGCATGCACCATTGTTTCTTGTTTACGTACGAGTATCTATTTTTTTATTGGATAATGATGTCAAATGATTGTTCGTGATAGGCCAGAATTCAAATGAACTAATACATGATTATTTAGTTTATTTATTGTTTAAAACAGTGTTTAATTACCGCCTCCAACTTAGGAGAGTTTTTAACGTTTCTAATTTTAAAGTCTTATTTCTTATTTGAATATTGTTGCACAAGTAATAAGTAAAAAAAAAATTACGTGAGTTCCTACTGTCCATCCTTTGTCCCGGTTGGTTAGGTCAGGTCAGTTAAATTATAAATAATTTAAAACTAAAGAATAATTAAAATTAATTTACATTATTTTTAATATCACCTTAGTTTGAAAGTATTTATAATGTAACTGATCTGACCTAATCGACCATTTTAGTTTACTGTTCATCCTCTGTCCGGGTTTGTTTGGTCAGGTCAGTTACATTATAAATATTTTAAAACTAAACAGCCATTAAAATTAATTCACATTATTTTTAATGTCGGTTAATTTGAAAGTATTAATAATGTAACTGATCTGACCTAATCAACCATTTTATTAATTACGCATTCACGAACACACAGCAAAATAACAAAAATAGCCGCGGTCGAATGGTTGCAGAGGTCTTGTATTGCAAAATTAAAAAATTCGATATCTCCTAAAGTATTTGGAATTTCTTATCTCCGCCGCTTTTAATGAAAAGAGGAAGTTGAAGAGCATATATAATAAAGGTATTTTCGGTTTTTTGACATTTTTTTCCGCAAATACCGCTGAACTACATATTATTAAAATTTAAAAATTCGATATCTCCTAAAGTATTTGGAATTTCTTACCTCCGCCACTTTTAATGAAAAGAGGAAGTTGAAGAGCATATAATAAAGTTATTTTCGGGTTTTTAACATTTTTTTTCGCAAATACCGCCCAACTACATATTTACCCCGTTATCTTCAGCATAGTAAAATTATTCATTAAAACGCACTTAATAAGTAATAATAAATAGTATTACGCCATGTCCGAAACTGCATATTTTGTATAAAACTTCATGAGACCCAATTTTCAATAAAATTATTTGAAGACGCATTTTAGGGTTTATTATTACATATTTCGTATCTAGAGATGTAAATAAATTTAAGTAATCTCAAAACTCACGCTGTGTAATTTTTAACCTTCGGAAACACGCAAAGATATTGTAATATGTTTAAAAACAAATAATTTCTTGTAATGGTCGTAAGAAATATTTTTAATAATTGGTAAATATTGCAGTTAGCTTATATACTAGGCCTACTCATCCTTAGAAATAAATTTTAACATTTGTCGTAATAATTCCAGTTTGAAGCATTTATAAACTTTGTTCTTTTGTACACTTGTAGATGTATGGAAATGTTTACTGACGATGGCCAAGTTTAATTACACTAAATAAAATTTTTATACAACTATTAACCATTATTACGGCCTTAAAGTACCAAGCATTAAACTCTGAATTCGTAGGTTTTCTTATAGTGGTTATGTTTTGGTTCAAATGGAAAAGCTCTCTATTGATAACAATACTGCCCACATGCATAATATTTATCTGAGTCGGATATTAGCATAGACATTTTATATAAAAAGACAGCAGAATCCTTACACAGGCTGCACAAATACATTTTGCCATGCCAAATTCATCATTGTATCTTAATATAAGCTACATTATTTGCTATTTTATACACGTGTGCTATAATTCATGTCAAGTTAAACTACACTCCATGATATCGTTCTAATTGTAGGAACTGTCAAAAGTATGCTATACACCAAGCATATAAATTAAACATGTGCTATGAGAAGCATTTAAGTTGCTTTTAATTTGTTTGTTCTCACTTCCCTTGATACATGTATATTATTTGTATCGGTTTACTGTTTACAGATGTGGCTTCTGTCAAAAAATACAGCACTAATTTTTTTGCTCTGGTATGTGTGTCAAGATTACCATTTAATTATTCATATAATTTTTTTTTAAATGTTTATAAATACAACTTTCTACGGAGTATACCACGACAACTACTGCAATGTGTATAATCTAATATATAAAATTCTCGTGTCACAGTTTTCGTTGCCATACTCCTCCGAAACGGCTTGACCGATTTTGATGAAATTTTTTGTGCTTATCCGGTATCTATGAGAATCGGCCAACATCTATTTTTCATCCCCCTAAATGTTAGGGGTAGTCCACCCCTAAATTTTTTTTTTTATTTCCAGTTTTTGGTAGGAAATCACCATGGCAACGGCTGTTGCTTTGTTGATGCTTCATTCGTCTCTATGGCAACGGCTATTTCATTGTTAGTGCAGTCCTCATCACCGTTGAAATTTTGCAAGTACTTTAAATATCAAAAATTGCCCTTTTTTTTTCAAGTATATATATTTTACAGACTTGAAACTTCACAGTAATGTTCCTTATGTTACGCAGGATGACATTTTCCGAAAATTAGATCCCATAGCATAGGTGTTTAAAACCAGGCAACAGTGGGTACTTTGTCTGCATGAGAACAGTATTTTGCATTGTTCATGCCTTCTGCGTCTCCATGGCAACGGGCATCGCGTGGCAGTGGCGTACCCACAAGGAGGGGCATGTATAATGAGCGGTGCAAGAGTGATCTGCCTGTAGACTGCCGTAGCGAAGAACGGGTATATCAGTTGTACGTTGCGTGCACGAGTCGGGAAACCATCGGTGCTATTCATTTTCTCCCCGGTACATTATACAGCATTGTAATAAATTTTCAATGAATTTTTTATATTTACCATTACTGTAAATGGGAGATGTGGCATAATTCTTTTTCCATTAGTATAGCCGTGCGAAGCCGGGTCGGGCAGCTAGTAATCTATAATATCCTCTTGCGGATTTAAGTGAATGTAGTTAAATTTCGTTAGCAAATATAATAGTCGTGTTTAATAAAATTTCGTTAAGAGTAACATAAGAGTGGCGGCGGAACGCAAGGGCGGGAGAAACGCGTTCACGTGAAGAAAGAAACGTCCGCGCGCCACGAGCCTACCGCCCCCTGCCTGTGACGTCACGGACATGTTGTAAGGCCTTGAGTCTCGATGGTGTTGCCGCCACGCTAGCAGTACATCACTACTCCACTGTGGATCACACCGACACAGTAAAGCTCTGTTCTCAGCGCGTGCTCGGGTTGCCTCGGAAACCGAAACTGCTCACGATTGTTGGGGCAGAGAGGCTGGTGGTAAAAAACTATAATGGAGAACAAAAATCGGCCCCAATAGATTTTCAAATTTTTGTTTGAAGTTTGAGCACTTTAGCCCTAATTGTTTCCCCGCTGCCCAGTGACTCTGCACTGTTCGGAGTTCAGATTGAGGACGCGGAGCTGTGAGGATGTCTGGCGGACGCTACGTTGGCGCTGCCGGTGCGGAGTTGGTTCCGAGGTGTTTGGACGTGAGCCGAGTTCCATGTCCTAGAACAGATTGCAGAGCAATCACGATTACATTGTATGCTTAGTCGCTCGGCAAAACTGTTTAAATTTCCGACAGTAAAGTAATGAATGGCTAAAAAAAAAAGAACACTCAAAAAACCTATGTAAACATTTGCTATGACCCTATACTATTTCAAATCAGGAACCTGTAATTAAGGTAACCATCAGTTATGTGTTTTTCACACGCTCATCAAATATGTACTTGCAAATTATTTTTACTTGTAAACAAATGCCTTTAGAACTAACAGCTTTCGTTTCCTATTTGCAGCACATTTTACACTGTAATAAAATGGTTTCAATACAAATTCCTTTAATTTACTGTCCATAATTATATATTTCATAGAATTATTTACAGTGTGAAGGTTTGTAAACTTCCTTTATATCCTTAATAAAACCATAATTTGTCTTTAATTGAATAAGGGCCCTTAAAAGTCCTTAAATTTCACCAAAAATCCTTAAAAATTCCTAAAATAAAGACTGATAGCTTGCAAATAATATATGTTATTTTTTTTCCAGACATATTAGCAAACTGCTGTGCGCATGCAAAGTACAATTGGTGAATTTGGGCCATAAGATTAGTTTTCATTTTGTATTTTGTATTTCACCTTCAAACTTAATATGTGTGTTTTGCTGTCTTATTTTGAACTTATAAAGTAAATGTAATTACGTAATTATAAATTAAAATGTTAGCAGTGGAAATTTTGGACACTATGTTTGGGTTAGATGTGTTCCAGAGATAATTGTTAACAATAGGGGCTTATCTGTAAGAATTGAACTAACCAACTTTTTTTTTTTTTTTTGCTTTAACTTGGTATTTAAGATATTTTTTGTACTGATTTTGTGATATTACAAATAATTTCTTAGCTCATGATAGTGGCCAAGGAAATGAAGTAAATGGGTCTTTAAAAAGGCCTTAATGTATGATTTCTCAAGAGGGTACGCCTGAATTATGTTTGTTACAGGTAGACATTTCACTTGGCAGCCACACGCACCCTGACGGCCCCCGAAGATGACAGCTGTCACGCCATGACGTCTCAGTACGTAGTACATGGTTCATACCCTCTCGAGCGATCCAAAACTAAGGAGATTTTAAGCACCCCTTTAAATCATCAATATCACCACCTTAATCACTATCAAGAAGTTAATAACCATTTGTGCAGTTACGTCGACTATCGAATTTTAAATTTTATAATGAAACGGCAACGACCAAATCGAAAAAGACTTAGAAATTAATGTTTTCTTGTGTTGCAAGTACACTTATAGGCCTAATACGAAACTTGGACATGAAATCTAACGTAGAATTTTTTAAAATAAAATATTATTTAGAATATTTTTAAAACACACATTATAACACTAAGTTTGTGTTGTAAAATTGTTTTTGTTAAAACGACTGAAATCAGTCTGTTAATACTTTATACATACAATCATTATCACAAAAGTATCTCAAGAAAATATTGTTAAAAAGTTAATTCACAACAAATAATTTAGTTAAATTAAACTCTTACAGATAAGTCCCTATTGTCCAGAACTATCTCTGAAAAATGTCAACCCAAGCATTGTCTTATCTGAATTTCATATCCCTACCATTTACAGTTGTCACTGATTATATTTACTTGAAAAGTTCAAAGACAGACAATAAAACACACCTCGTTTGAAGATGAGATGTACAAACTATGAAAAACAAAAAATTAAACAATTTTTTATACATAAAATTCTAATCACTTGGCCTGAAACACTCCAAATGGAACTGGGAATGCACAAGGCATTGTTTGGTAGCAAGTCAGACACAAAAGAATGTTAAAGCAGGGCCGGTGCAAGGTAAATTGGCGCCCTAGGCGAAAATCCTTAATGCCCCCCCCCCTCCCCTCGCTGGACACCCCAAAAAAATTTTCCTTGCCTCAAAATACATCATGCAAGCCTGAGATTTTGTCAACAATCAAATGTAAGCAGGCTTGTGTTTTTTTTTTTTACTTTATTACTTATTACAAATCATAAACAGGTCACCGTGGACTTTAAATAATTACTTATATCAATATAAACATTCTAAACTGTTACAAAAATCCATTTTCATCTAGTTTCAATAATCGTTAAACATGTTATATCAGCTGTTATGTGCCGTGCTGCGCCGCCCCCAGCTACTTGGCGCCGGTTGCCTGGTTCGCCTGTATGGAAGCGCCGGCCCTGCGTTAAAGTACCTGCAAGTATCTGTTACTTGCAAGCCATCAGTCTTTATTAAGGAGTTTTCAAGGTCTGTTAGTGAAATGTAATGACTTTGTAAGGATTGTAAGGAAGCGTGATGGCTGGCCGGAGCGCGGAGTGACTGTCCTACTGGTGCAGGGCCTTCTGGGAGGTGAGGGGTGACGGACGTGTGCTCGTGCTTCGCAGGTGAACGGAGGGGGCTGCTCCGTGGACCGTCGTGTGTCCCCTGGAGCTGCAGCACAGTCCAGTCCAGTCCAGTCCAGAGGTAGGCACCACTAGCATCAGTAGTGTGGGAACAACCTTCCACATGACTTGATGTAAGCTTCTGGACATACGCCATTGCTAAGCACATGTATGTCTGTAGAAGAAAACTACAAAAACCCGAAAGACAAAAACACAAATTAAGCAAAAAATTGCTGTTGTCAACAGGATATAAACACCACATAATATTCCATAACAGGAATATGGTCAACAAACAAAGAAAAACTAAGAAAAATGGACTAAGAGAATGAAAATACCCCCACAAATGATGACAGCACAAAAATATTGATCCCAAAAAAAAATTCAGCACAACAGTTGAAACGAGACAAAAAAACGTCAAAACGACATACATGTCTACAGACGTACATGCCCCTAGAAATGGCGTATGTCCAAAAGCTTGCATTAAGTCATGCACTCCCATTGCACAAATCTTTCAAACATAAAACCTTCCACATACCTTCAGTTCTTGTAGGGCCTGAAAGATTGTTTTAACATGCAGCATCACTACCTTGAGGGACCATTTGAAAACGGCTCAAGATATCTGAGTGATGTCTATTTACGAAAACCATTTAAGAATATGCTATAAGTAGAGACCGGAAAAATTCGCGGATTCATTTCGCGGTAGGCTGGACTACAAACTCGTTCACCTTCATTCTGAGCCAGCGATTGGACCACCGTTCACCTGAAGGTCTTTAAGCCAGCGAAAAAACTTCAACAAAAGAAGAATCAAATCACAAGCATCCCAGGTAACACGTGTCACGAGTCATTATCCAATGAGCAGGTGCAATTTGTCCTAGTGCATAGAGGATCATGGAGTCTATCCTAGAGGTCACTGAAACCGCGAATTTTTCCAGTCTCTAGCTGTAAGTAGTTAATTTTTTTTTTTTTTTTCAAACATTTATAAGAGAGTGAACTTATGGTTTAGAACAATTTTCAGGCATGAAACACCTGGTACATATTCTTGACAGCACTCAAGATACTTTCATTACACCTTTATCTTCACTTCTCCGCCATGCAGTGTTACGGACACAGCTCGGCGCGTGACGAGAAGACAGAGCAAGTCCAGAGGAGACACCGCGCTAGAAGCACCAGGTACACCCCCTGACTAGGTGGGCCCCTTAACTAAAAATTTCCAAAATTGTTCACATGCTAGTGTTGGTTAACCACCTTCCTGTCAGTCGGCGGTGGTTCGGTAGTTCAGCCTCGGTGAGAGCGTAGTGCAGTGTTTCGTGACACGCCGGAGACACCAGTAGTCTTTGGGATGCACTTGCATTTTATTGCAATCTGACATCAAGGCAGTTAATCTTTGGTGCAAATCAAGTCTTGTCGATCTTAATCATGATAAAACAATAATAATTTCCTTTACTAGGAAATATTTTCCTATAAACTATGATTACAAATTAGATAATTTAATTCCAACAACGATTCGAAATAATTTTTTCATCAACATGTAGGTTTTTTAGTTTCTAGTTCTCGAACACTTGCCCTAATTAAATATATTACTTACCATGCCATTAATTCAGATTCCATTATTTCTCTTTTCTTAGCACTTATTAGGTCAAAACTAGAATATTGTACAGTAATATGGAACAACAATAATTCATTGGATATTGATAAAATTGAAAATATTCAAAACAAATGTATTAATCTTATTACTCAAAAATCATTTCCCCCTCCTAAATTAACATCACTTTTTGATCGGCGTGCCCTCCTTGACCATCTTTTTATTTCCAATTGTTATTCTTCTAAAATCAATTGTAAATCCATCTTGGATAATACTGGTTTAAGAGTCCCCCAGTATCATAGTCGACTTATGTCTACTTACTGTACAATCAAGAGAAAAAATGATATTATTTTTAGATTAGCAATTTTAATAGATTAGACCTAATAGTAACCAGCTTAACCAATTAGTAAATTATTTTAGTAGCACATGCAGTCAACTTCAATTCACTGTGTATCTTTGTTTTTTGGCATTCTAAATCCACTAATTTTCTGTATTTTTGAATTAATTAATTTTTTGTTTTTAATTTATATTGTTTTGTGTCCTTTGTCTGAGGTGTCTCTTGTGTATTGTGTTTTTTTTTTTGTACCGTGCACACCCCTGTAATCTCTTCGCAGAGCATTGGTGTGCATGTCACAATTTATAAATAAAAAATAAATAAGTTTTTTTTGGTTAGTGAGTTTAACAAACAGTGGTGGAGGCAAAGCGTAGGTAAGGTGGGTGAGGTAAACTACACTTTGGTGTTCACTCAGCTGGGCAGTGCTGAGTCATAAATAAGGTAGGGGAGAAGAGGGGGGGGGGGGGGGGGCAGGTACCCACAGCTCAGTGGATTTTTCATATCATTTTCACTGTGCAATTATAACTTGCTAGTAGGATGAAAATCACAAATCTATTAACAGAATTTATAGGAAACCTAACAAGTTATAAAACATGTGCAGATCATGTTTACAGTTTTTTTGCCAAGATTTTTTTTTTTAATTAATGGGGTTTTAAAAGTTGTACAACAAGATGAATTAGACCCCACCATCTTGAATTTTCCCATCTTTTTTGCCATAATTCTAATTTTGAATTAGGTATTTATCCCGATTTTTTTGGCATGTCGAAGTGTATATCATATCTCCCGTGCCTTCTGTACCTGGTTGCAACCACGTATTCGCTAACAGCCGCGTGGAAATAACTTATTTCTCGCAGGCAACTGCAACTATAATGATGATCACACAAGTTCACAAGTGTTGACTTCAACAAGTAGACGAAGCTAAGTCCTACGCCATGTCAAACCAAAAAATTCAGAACTGAAGCTTTTAACTGCAAGTGGTATCTAAATTTTTGACATTGCATGATGGAGATGCCTGATCCCCTGGCCCTGTGGTAGAGTATAAACATAAACCAATAGTAGTGTTCCCAATCTCTCTCCCCACAGTCTAGTATTCTTAGCTTGGTTAAAATTCAACAGAAGTCAGTAAAATAATAAAAAGAAATTAACTTAATTGTGGTAAAAACTGTTCCTTAATAGGCTCCTTCTAATAATGAATTTGATTCAGTGTGTGCTGGACTCCTTTTGTGCTTAAGCAGTTTCGATTAGTCTTAAAAACTTTGCTCACTGGTTCAGATGATGTGTTTGTTATCTGTGAAGGCTGAAATGATTAATGCATATCCTCTTCTTTTTGTAATAATAAAATGAGTTAAATTGATAGATTCTTACATACTTATTGATAGGGACAAGTTATAGGATTAATTGTGATAAAGCCAAAGTAACTCATTGTGCTATTGCGTGGTACATGTCAGTGCACCATGCAATACCACAAAGTAAGTTAATACACAACTAAGAACCAAAATGTTACTTAATTCATAAAATATCAGCATCTTTTATTAAAAATGCTGATTTAAATCACAATAACATAATATTTTAATACACAAAATTCGATGAATGAATATTTAGTGTGACATTTGTACCATAGTGTATGTAATAAATTGATTGGATAAATTTTTTTTTTATTTACATTGCAATGTTGGTACATTTGTCGAACACAGACAAATACTTTTCAATTAATTTTTATTGTCTTATCTATTAGTGTCATTATAATATTGTGATTAATGTAAAGGTGCTTAATTCATCAGTAAAAACGACTCTGGTGAAACAAGTATCATACTTAAGCATTATATTTATGGAATAATATGATATATTTATGAATAAATAGGATTCATAAAATATAAAACAAAAAAATGGGTGCGTGTACTTATGTACGCCCGTGAGAAGTTATACTTCTTTGGCATCATTAAACGATAGTTTTTAATTGCATGCAAATAATGAACTACAATAAAATAATAAAAGGGCTGGAAAAAGATAGTCAACACAGTCAATAAAGTTCAATTTAAATTTGAAAAAATAAATAAAATTTAGAGTAATAAATATATGTGAAATAATTTGTACTAAATATTATAAGATTCTTAATTTTAAATATTTATTATTGATTATTTAATATTTTAAAAGAAAATAAATAAATTCAAAAATTTAATTTAAGTTTAATCATTTTTTAAATATTTATTTTCTAAATTTAATATTCACTTTTCATTTTGATGTGACGTCTTATAAATCGATGAATGCCGGCTGCACGCACGAATTAGTCTCCATGGTAGCATTAAACGTTTAACGCAACCTTGTTGGAAGTCGCATTAGAAGTATAACTTCAATAAAACTGAAATTGCCTTAAAAATAAAACCATAAAATCTTGTATATATTTATTAATGATGCACAGAATGCGGTGGCAATTCACAGCAAATGCTGTGTTGCAAACATTGACTGATTGTGTGTTGGACTGCCAGATACCTTAATGCAACCCTTAAAATATTTATTTTATTTTTCCTCTTCAAAGACTTAAGTTGCAAGTTCAGAAGCAGGTTGTCACATGTATGATAATTTTTTTTGACCTTCCAAGAAGTAACATCATTTTCAAAGTCTGAGACCACTAACCTCAATTTTTTTAAAAAAAAAAAAAAGAAAAGAAAAGGTTAACAAATGTATTGAATTATGATCAACAGTTGCCATAAGTGAAAGGAATATTCAAATGTTATAAATTTTTAAGAAGTGTGTTATGATGTTTGTATCTAATAAAACATAATTTAAAATAATTATGAAGTGTATGTGATTCATGTAATAATTGGAAATGTGAGGTCATGTTGGGATGTTTAAGCAATGTGCCTTGCTCAGTTCATTTTATTGTCAATATGTTAGAGATTTTTCTGTAACTTTATTCCTATAGCACTCTTAAATTTATTGTAAATTTACCAATTTTCTCACCTAATATTTACTTTGTTATTTTTGCAAGCTGCAAAATGTCACAAGTGATCATAATAATGAACTATTATGTTATGCTTTACAGCAAGTATTAGATAATCTTTTACAAATATTTTGAGACTAGAACATAGAATGAGTGTTTGCTATTGTGTTAATAAAAAAAAACATGAAAATGGTATGTTCTGTAAATGATTCATACGTGGGGTAATGTCGATGTAATATGATTTTTTTGGACACAACACCACTTCAGTTTTGCATTGTTGGTCATTGTAAAAAAAATAAAGAATGTAAAGTAATAAATTAAAATGAAAACCCCACAGGGAACAGGCCTAAATGAGCTGGTGTCGAACAGATGAACCTAAGGTTGAACTTGAACAGGTATCATGGATAGCACAACAGCACCATGGTTCTCTATGACTACAGTTGCGATGTTTTGGGAGGTGGCACCTGTTCGCGTCATAAGGCACAGACAGGCTGACAGCAACAACTGTTTCATCATAGGAAACTGTATTTCTGTGCTGTTGGTGTCTTGTCCATAATACCTACTTGTTAAGGTTAAATTATTGAATCTGGTTCAATCGTTGAATCTGTTTTGACATCAACAAATTTAGGCTTGTTTTCTGTGAGTTTTCATTTTTTTAATACTTTGATGTCTTAATAATTTTTTAATGACCAACAGTGCGAAAATTGATGACCAAAACATATGTTGCCAGACAAACTGAAGATCATAGGAATTTTTTTTGTACCTATGGAGAATATAATGAAACTTCATTCTTTTTATTGTCAATAAATTGTTAAAAATGACCCTACCTGATTTTTATTTTCTAATTAGAAATTAATTTGAACTGTTGCAAACCAAATGAGGAAACAATTTTTTTTGTGTTGGACTTAGAGCAATAAATTTAGTGGTTTTAAGGGCCCTGGGAGGCATAATATTTGTACAATCCATGTAATAATTTGTACAAATATAGCACAAACTTGAAAAAGTTTGTACAATATTTGTACAATATGTGTAATAATTTGTACAAATATAGCACAAACTTGAAAAAGTTTGTACAAACTTTCAATGGTTTGAATATTATTTGTTAATGTAGATACATTAAGACAAATATTGCCTAGATATTTACTCAGTTTATGGAAAAATATGCTTAATTTAATGTATATTCCATAAATAATTAACCAGAAATGCTTAATTTCATGGGAAAAAATGCCTTATTTAACTGTACTAAGTCCAACAAAAAAAAATTCATTTCTTCTTTAATAAAATTTAAATTTTGTGAAAAAGTTAAAAATAAGAGAGGAACAGTTTTCTGTCAAAAATCATATTTATTTCACAAATTAATTATTAATTTAAACAGTATGTACAAGAATGGAGTCTTCACAAAGTGTATGTTGCAATGGTGTCTCCATCAGTGCAACAGGATAATCACCCAAGGTGAAAAAACTCTAATGCTGCATGGGGGGGGTAGATTGTCCAGCCATGCTGCATATGGGCGTCTGCTGGGACTGTCACACCTGCAACAACCAGACAAACCCTAGATGAGTTTCAAAAATATGTCAAGATGTTCAAAGCATATTGCTAGTGGAATATTAAGTTGACAGAAGTGTCAAGCTTATATATATTCATGAATATTAAGGTTTTAACAAAAATTTTCTTACCTAAGTGAAATGAATTAGATATCAAAAATATATATAATATCATGATAATATAACCACACGTTGTAAAAATCAAAAACAAACATGTGTGCAATCAGTCACTTAGAATGAAATGTGTTCTTAAAAATTAGAATGTTAGCAGAAATTGCATATTCTGAGGAACTGGTCGCTAATTAGCAGGGCTCATTTACATCATGTGTTCCCAAAAGGGGAAGGAAGAAATAATTTATCAACTAATATTTGTAGTTTTGTCTCTAAAGGCTTGAACAGACATGTTTCACTAGGAAGTCATGATTCCACTGCAGTTGCTGCTGTACATACAGTTACCAGCAGATAAATGGAGAGACCTTGCTTTGTGTTGTGAGAGTTTCCTGCCACTGGCTAGACTGAAACAGACTTCTGTAGACAGACCTGTGCACGCGTCTCTTCTGTTTACAGAAGTTGAAACAGACTTCATTTTATTTCCCTGTGGAGATTTTGCGCTAAATTAAATTTACAGACGTGCTATTCAAAACGTGCAGTAATATTAGGTACATACCATCGTGCAATCTGAAGACATGCTAAGAATCCCAAAATAAATTAATTGGCTATGCTGGTTTGATTGGAAATAACACAACCACCCTTGATTATTAAATACATATTTACTTGTAATAATTCTTTCAAAATTATTGTATTAAAAGGTTTCTTAAAGAATTTATTTTTTAAGATAGTCTAGAAACGAAACACTTTGAACCTGGATACAACATTTTTTTGGGATAGAATACAAATATTTTCTTGCCGTTCTACTGTAGTCGGCAATTAATAAAGTTTGCATGGTCATATAGTTGTTTCATTTAGTATTTTGGATACCAGCCAAGATGTACCAAGGAAGAAATCCAATCCAACACAGCTGTCCCTGCATGTAACTCACCTCTGGCAAGTGGACGGTCGCTCCGAGACAGACGGCGGCCTGGCCGGTGGTGGCGAGGACAGACGAGGACACAGCTCAACTGGACATACTGTTACGACGGGACGCTGTCTCAGCTCGGGCAGGTCTTCGACACAGGACCCAGTAACCAGCCGGGTGGAACACCGAGCCAACGACCAGGTTTCCTAGCCTGGGTGACCTCCATTGCCGTCTCGCCTAGCAGCGGCGAACCTGCAGACAACTTGCAGTGTAGTGAAAGAATAAATAATTTAGATGAGCTATCAATCTTCTCTACGTGCTTTATGGAAAAGTGAGTGAATTTTTATGATGCGTACCTACCATGGAACAAAAACGTTACTTGCAAATAAAATGATAAATATGTGCTTTTAAATCATATACTTTAGTGATTGATATTGAATATTGGTAAATATAATTAATATGTATTTATTGTGAATATTAGTGTTAGATGTTGTGTTTATTAACCTTTTCAAGTGTATATTATATAAGTGAGGTTATGTTCTCACATGTATAATTTATTTTAATTATTTTATCTCTTAAAAATTTTATAAGCATGTTTGTAATATTAATATTGGATACGGAGTATTTATTTAATTTTTTTTACTTTGAATGAATTTATACTTTTATCAATATTTTATTTCTATTAATTTTTTTGCATGAAAAATTAAATATTTTTATAATGCCAAATAAGCATTCACATATGTACACGTGCCCAATTTTTATTTTCCTGTTGATTCATTCTGAATTTTCTAGAAAATAATGAATATCAAAGTTCAGAAATATTTGTGTGTGTTTGTAGTGTCCAACATGTGACGGTTTTAATTATCTGTGATTGGCTCATTTTATCTTAGCCAGGCCAATAATAATATCTGTTTGGTATATTCTGATTCACAAAAAATTGCATCTTCCCATTTCAAAAAAGGCTCCATGTACATTTCTTCCATTGTTTCCATAATACAATTTCAGTTTAAACAATTAGACATATATATTGCATGCACAGTAATGGCAGACTGACTGGATTATAAGCGGCATGGTTGCACCTAGGTAGAGCGGGTGATTTAGAGTTTCCTGTACGCCTAAGGTTGTGGTCTAACATAAAACCAAGTTACACTGATCGGTGATCGGCAATCAGGATAGCAATGTCAAAACCTTTTCTTCTACAAAATCAGAAATAGCAGGGTTCTCTGTTATAGTTTGCAGTCTATGAATATTAATGTTAATTGCACAGCAGTTTTGATAGTTCACTAATACCACCTTTGCTTCTATTGCATTCAAAAAATATAATAAGGCAGAAATTCAGTATGTAATAAAGTTAAGAATTTTTAATTTTTTTTCACACAACTTACAGAATTCTCTGTAATGCAGTGAAAGCATCCCACAAGTGCTTGAGCTAGTTCGGCACAATGACAGAATGGCTAGACTGCAGTGGTTTTGTCCTAGAGAGCGAGAGACAATATGAAAGACTGCAACAAGTAGTCCAGTAGGTGGAGAACACAGATTACTGCTTCAAAGCGAGGGAAAGCAAAAGACAGACTGATGAGGTAGTTGAAATCACAGGTCTGCAATATGATACATCAAGGAGAACTATGGTTGATAGCAATTATATCTCTGTTACAAACAAGTAGTCATGATTTTATGGTTTTAAATTTGGACAGATCCCATTTTTATATGTGAAAACCAGAAACCACATTATTGGACCTACCACACAGCAACTTATCAGTAGCAGAGAGGGGGGAAAAAAATATGTTCAATTGACAGAATGCTTTAAGATATTTCTGGTGCCGACATTTCAAATTTGAATACAAGAAATTGATATGCAATGTTTAAAGCTCATGTTTCTCTGTATGCTTTTAGCGACATGTATGGGTTAAAGATACGGATTGTTTTTAATAATTCACTTTTAACTAAATTTTTAAACTAACTTTTTTACTCTAAAAACCATACATTACAAACTAAATAAATCATAAAGATTACACAACTAAATATTTATGAATTGAATTATACATTTTAAAAGTCAAAATGAGAACTCATGTAAACTTTAATGTTTTGCTTTATATTTTGGTGTTATGTGCTGTATTAACTTCCAATTCACTGTTATTTTGGTTTTATTACTATTCACCATATTGCCTGCACATAAGGTTACTAGGATTTATAATACCCAGCTTCTTAGAAACTGATCAACTAATTACATGAGTTTATAGAAGTCAAGTTTAATGTCCAATAGTTACTACAAGTATACAATACATTCAGATAAATAAAGCTTCTTTGCAATGGAGACACCGTCAACTACTGAAGCTACAGGACACCACGTCGAACACACAACACAAGACGACAACTCCAAATTAAGACCACAACATCGTAACGTTCACTTGACAAACTCCCCATCTATTGTGCATATGCAATCCTGGGACAGTACACGGAGCGCGTAGCTGTTTACATCAAGACATTTACCACAGAGTTCATTTTGTTGTTATTTCTCAAACTTTGAGCTACAAAATGCAGAACCAAGCAACCATTTATATGCATCCTTTACACGACACTTAATATAAAAAAAAAATCACACCCTAAAAAAGAATGTTAAGATGAAGGGCTTTCTTAAAGGTGTCAACATTTATCTTTATAATATACCACGAATTGGACAAAGCATTGAAGACTACACGCGAACGTGTACGTAGCACCCGCGCTAGCGATGGTGCAAACACAACAGCGTAAACAAACACATACACAATGTTGTAGAGAGAGCGTTGTGCAAGAGTTACAACATGATCCCTTCTCTCAACGAGTTACTCGATAAATGCAGACTCTGGTATGTCGGGTTACCACCATGCTTACGGTAAAAACACTCAGCTGATACATTTATAAGACTTTTTAACCCTAAGTGTGTTTTAAGCTATCATATCAAGTGCTATAACATTTATGATTACATAAATTATTCCTGGATGTATTTACAGCAACAGACATTTAAAAAAAACTCTCCCACCGAAACATTTCATATCAAACATAACATCAGAACTGCTCACGACCCTTACATCTTGTGCGCAGAAAACTACACTTAAATTATGTACCATATAAAACATTTAATTGTATAAAGTAGCATGTTAACTCTCATACATTTACTTATTTCCTTAATACTAAACCTTATTTACTTAACACTACCGAATTTTCAAATTAAAACGTGGCATTATAGACGTAATAAAATACTTGCATGAAACAACAAAAAAAAAACCCAACAACTGTATATGTGAAACGAAAGAGCTAAACACCCAACAAGTAAATGCTTGATGTTGAACTGCCACCATGTGCAATGGTTAAATAGCAGCGTTCCACCTTGGATCAACTGCCGTTCTGTTGAGTTCATTTTGATGCCCTGCAAACAAAATTCCGAGATAATGTTTCGTCAGAGCGACCGAACTGAAACGCCCAGGCAACACACAACTTTGCAACCTAGGCAAAGGTTTATTTATTTCTTTATCTCTTTTAACTATAACGAGGGACTTTTAACCATGCCTGAAAATGCATCAGTAATAAATAAAATAAATATAAATAAATGTTTAGGCCGTACCCAAACGGACCCGATTCCTATTACGTTAATGAGCATTATTTAGGTGCTGAATGTGATATTCTTGTATACCTTCTTAGTAAAATGTTTAAATTACAACCATGCACATTACACTTCCACCACATTGTTAACTACTTAGCACACTGACTACACTTACTTAAACATTACTACATGTTACTCTCAGGCCTGCCACTTGAATTCTTTACAAACTTCTTGCAAATCACAACATTTAGAGTACAGAATGTTCACTCCAGTTCTTTGGACACCTGTAAAGGTTTCTTTTAATTCTTAAAAGAAGGTAGATGAGACTACTTAACTAATTTAATATAATACAAGCTTTGTTACCCTTAAAACTATCTTTTCACCACAAATATCTTGAAATGACATGAATATGCTCAGTGTTAAGATTAAATACACCAGTTTTTTTATGCTTTATCTACATACACACACACACACTAACACCACACACATTAATGCCATTAGAAAGCTAGATTCTACAAAAAAAAAAATTTTTACGTTTCAGCCTTTGTTCTTAACATCTGATGAGCTTCTCTCGTCTGTCCAAAACCAACACCAGGGTCGGTCACACACTCGCTGCACATCAGAAACATTCCACAGCATTTGACCACAAAAGTGCACACACATTTACTTATGAACGATGAACAGATCTGACGACACGCACGCTCCTCGCTCGTCGACTGGATATGCTCAGCGAAGACGGACAACACACAGGTGGGGGGGGGAGAGGTGGCTCAGTACTCCCACTTGGTGGCGCTCTCGTAGTCCGTGTCTCCGAGGCGGAAGGCCCCGTTCTTGCCGGCCACGAGGTACTCCCCGCCCACGCTCTTGATGCAGATCCGGGTCGGCTCCCGCAGCTCCAGGTAGAAGCCCTCGGGAGAGTCCGAGTCCGCCGTCACCGACTCCCCGTCCACGTGCCAGTACTTGTCGTTCTGACCTGCGCACGCCCCGTCCCGTCACAGGCTACAGCAAGCCGCTCAGTAACAACCGCATCCTCGCGCTGGCCATGAGATAGAGCTGTGCCGATCCGTATCGGCAGGTACCGATATTGCAGATATTTTGGTGTATCAGATCGTATTCAGGATCCACCAAAACGAGAAAAAAATTGCAGGCACTGTATGTTTTTGCCCAGATATTGTTATTATTGAATTAATTGTTTTACTTAATTATTTCGAGGATTTGTAATAAACTTTACCATAATTATTGCACGAAAAGGTATGTAATAATTATTTAAAATTAGGTTTCATAATTAACTTCGCAACATGGTATAAGTTTACCCGAACTACGTTTCCTTTTTCTTGTCACGTTTATCGTGCGACATAAAATGGCGATGTCTCGCAGTCCGTACAAAAAGACCGGGCGTGGTTATAAAACCGTAAATATACATTTAAGATAACGTGTGTACAAAATACAAAATGATTTGGCAGTTTTATTAAAACATGTCTGTTTAGCTAACTTATCCCCAAAAATAAATTTTCACCAAAGCCAACTAATACGCAGTTTTATTTCTGTTTGCGTTACATACAACAGGTCAGCCGGCAGTAGTTTGAGAAGTTAGTGAGAGATAGCTCTCCCGTCGCTACATTAGGTAGTTTTTACGTTTCAAGGCAGATGTCTCTAAGTGTAATTGATTGAAAAAATTTTGATTTTCTTTTAGCGTACCGCTTGAATAAAATACGTGTTTTGTTTATTAAAGGCAACGAAACTGCTCAGAATTATTATATATTGTGACGCCTGTAACTTTACGAGATACTTCGGCTTTACTATCCAAATATAAACAAAAGCAGTAATTAATGCATCATTGAATTTTTTTTACTAGACTTTTTTTGTTTTGGTTATGTTAAAAGTCTGCAATTAACACAAGTGCTTGTTATTTTTCTGTATGAGTGGTGTTGAGTCAGTACATTTTACTGGCTGAATAAAAAAAAATATTTGTGAGAATACCATGTCGTTCATTTGGAAATACTTTACAGTATCAGAAGACAATAATTCCAAAGCTAAATGTACAATTTATTGTGTGATAAGATCGTGAGGTAAGTTGTAAGCATTCTGTGTACATTTGCATATTGTAAAAAAAAAACATTCAGACATTAAACACACAACAAATTTGCAACTCCTGTTATATTTTACAGTTTTTTTAAATTTTGATACAGGTGTAAGTAAAAATTATTTTATAATGTATCGGTCCCGGATCGGCCGATATTAAAAATTAATATCGGTAGATCGGTGTATCAGCAAAATTTGTAGATCAGCACAGCTCTGCAATGAGAGATGTTGTATATGCCCTTAAAAAGTATTGATTTATTGACGTTATAACATCTTATAAATCAATGAACGCCGGCTGCACGCACAAAAAATTGTCACGTTCCGCCTGAGCTGAGCATTCAAGAACCAGCCAACCACCGTGCGAGAAAATCTTCTATAATATCAAACAGGTTAAGGCAAGCTTTTTAACTAATTGTTCGTGATTATATTTAAACAAATTATTTAAATTAAATTTGCAAATACTGTAAATAATAATTGAAAATTAAAAAGTATGCAATTTTTCATCAATGTTTTCTTATGACGTTATCATGTAAAATTATCCTCCGTAAACCGTATTTACAGACAAATTTCCCCCCCCCCCCCCCCCCTTCACCCCTTTTTTTTAAAGTTACTGTAATTAAATAAATGTTCGCTAACAGATCGTCCAAATTTTCATTAAGAACCCACTAAGTGATCATTAAAATTTCAAAAGATAAAATTAAAATTTCACTATGCACATTTATCACATGTATGTTAACATTAAGGAAATATCTGTGATATTTTCATTAAAGAGCTTATTGTAAGAACCCTGAATCAACACACTATTTTTAAGATAATCAAATACATTAATGACGACGAATAAAGAAAATAATGGACGAAAAGGCAGGCAGCCACAGCTGGAGCCAGATATTATCCTGGCTACCAACTTGCTAAAATTCAGGCAGGACATTTCAGACAGACATTTAAATTAGAGATGGGTCGAGTCTTGGTTTATCGAGTCGAGCCGAGCCGAGTTGGGTCAGATTGACTCGACTCGAAAACCGAGTCACATATTTTATCAAGTTCGAGACTCGAAACACGTTTCGAGTTAAGTAACAGCATAGTGACATTATAGCACTTTATTATAGGTTGTCTTGAGTTTTCGCCAAGTCATTAATACAGCAAGAAATGATAATGACCTTTAAACAAAACAAATCCCGTGCAAACCTAACCTTGCCTGCTAGGTACCATGCTACGGCGCTAAAATAGGCACAAGTGCAACCAAACCTAGGCCTACCTTCATTTATGAACGTGATGTCGTAACGTGATTTTGTCGATAGTGGCGACAGTTTATAGGACAAAATTATGTCACATGACCATTTTATATATTAAAAAAAAGGCTTGGAAAACAGCGTGCACTGTTTTCATTTTGTTTTTCATCCTGTGTTTACTTAAAATACGGTACCGCATTTGTTTACAAAATACGTCAAATGGATTTTCACTGAAGAAAAATATGTTGCAAAACGCACATGTATTAATAATCATCACGTTTATCGTGCCCCGTTTATAAAAACTCGTATAAACAAGAGATTTCCGTAACCTAAAAATGAAAACATAAAATAATTATATTGTAATATTTAGTAAATAACACCAAGCCGTGATGCGTGAAAATGGCTGCGTGTAAGGCCAGCCAGCCTTGCATTTTGGAACTAAATTTAGCTGTGCTCCGCTACGCAGCGCTGCGTTACAATAACATTTAGGATAAAATTACTTTTCTTTTGTTTGAATAAAATATAATAATAACAACGCTCATGCATTTTATTTGGCAATCAGTTACTGATCGCCGAATCAAATGCATGAAATATTTATTTAAAAACATATTGATATTCTTGTAGTTGTAACAAGTTTCGGGCGAATAATCTTGCCGCGGAAAGTGTATTTACATTGAGAATGTGACAATGTGACAAGGCCTATATGCCTTGAGCTGTTTGTTCATGTGGGGATCTGCCGGTGGATTGAAAAAAAAAAAAGTTACGTAACTCGGGAAGCCTTCTTTTCACAGACGAAAGAGCCAAACTCCCGATCGTACATCTTCGTTTTTTTTTTTTTTGTTCATTGTAAATAAATATGGCGGTGTTGATAAAAGGAAATACCATAAACAAGGCAACAGTATTTATTTGTACGCCGCCATATTTTTCGTTTGCAGTGTGTCCGTGAATGTTTATTTTGGACAACTCATGATAACTATGGTCAATTAGGTTAGGTTCGCTACATTATAAATACTTTAACCCTTTTAGTGCCAAAGTCCGATAAATCGGCCTTGCCTTGTTGTGCGAGAATTGCCAGGGCCGAAAAATCGGCCAGATTTTTTTTCCGTTTTCAAGACAGGTTTTTGTTACTAGCAGCGCATTCTACCTTTCTCTAATGAAGTGTCCTACTATCTAGTTCCTTTTTCTGTAAACAGGTAGCGTATGTGCCCTACTATTTAGTTCTTTTTTCTCACAACAGAGAGTATGAGTGTCATACTGCTGGACATCGCACAGCGTAAGAAACCGCGTTTTGCTGCATTTTTTATCCTAAAGAAACACTTTTCCTTTTGAAAAAAAATTGTTTCTTTTGTAAATTCTTTATTTTAATTCTTTTATAAATATCATGAAACTGTTTTCCAGAAATTTCTACAAATGTATTTTTTTCAAAGTTATGACAACAATGGTTCATTTATGTAAACGATATATGTAACTACCAGTTTCGTGGATATTACAAATTGCGTAGGATTTTATACCGTTGGTTATTCTGCGTTGAAAATTATTATTGTAGTAGTCATAGTAAACACGTTTTCCCGCATATTTCTCAGTGGAAAGTGATGTTACTCTGTTTCAAACTAATACTACCGCGAAACTTTGTGCGATCAAGGCTTTTGTTTTCGTTTTCATAATAATGTCTCGGAAAAGAAGTTACATTGCGGGTAAAGATGACAAAGAAATGCTCGACTATTTTTATTCGCTCGATAGTGATATTTGTGAAAGTGATACAACAAGCGACAACGATACAAGTACTGATGAGGAAGAGCATTTACCATCTACTTCAAACACACCGAGACTTACTCCTGTGGCTGCGGATAATTATATTCCAGCCGGTGCATCACTTCGTACGAATTCAGGCGATAGTTCAAGTGATTCGTCGGATGAAAATGAACAGACTGACGTAAATAATATAATCTGGTCTTCTTGTGAAAACTTTTCACCACCAAAACACAACATACCCCAGTTTTTAGAAAATGCTGGACCAAAACATTTACCCCCTCGAAACTCGAAGCCCATAGCATATTTCCAGCTAATGTTTACTTTTTCCTTACTACAGCTTCTTGTAAAGGAAACCAATAGATATGCTCAGCAGTTTTTATCACAGAACAAGGGTAAATTAGGTACAGGTTCAAGAGCTATTTCTTGGAAAAAAAACTTCAGTTGTCGAAATGAAAGCATTTGTAGCATGTATAATAAATATGGGCCTCATAAAAATGCCTACACTTTCCTCATATTGGTCTACTGTTCCTTCTCGCAGCATGCCATGGTTTCGAAAAATGTTTTCTCGCAATAGATTTCAACTACTTCTAAAATTTTTCCACCTATCGGATAACAAAAACCTTGGTCTACCAGGCGAATCAAACTATGATCCAGAAGGAAAATTCAAACCAATTATTGACCACGCAAATAATGTTTTCAAGCACCACTTCACTCCATACCAAATGCTGAGCATTGATGAAAGTTTGGTCGGAACAAAGAGCCATACTTCATTACTTCAATACCTTCCCAACAAACACCACCATAGATGGGGAATAAAATTTTGGATGCTATGTGATAGTACTGTCAATTACTGCATGGGATTTTATGTATACCGTGGTGCTAAAGATCAATTAGATAAGACTAGCATAAAACTACATGGTCTTGGGTACACTGTGATAATGAAGCTATTATCAGGTGTGAATTTACTACGAAAAGGTTATCACATTTTTGTTGATAATTTTTTTATAAGTGTACCAGTTGCACAGAAACTCTATTCTGAAGGGACTTACCTTACTGGCACTGTTAGGCGGAACAGGAAGCATCTACCAGCCGAATTACACAGGCAAAACAAATTTCAGGTTGGGGAGAAAAGGTATTTCAAAAGTAATGAACTGCTGTTATTGGCATATCGCGAAAAGAAATCTCAAACAAAACCAGTAATTTTACTATCAACAAATGGAAAAACAGAAGATGTTCAGTGTACTAAAAAACGGCACGGACTAGAGAGAGTGCGTGAAAAACCAGAAATCATTCACAAATACAATAAATACATGGGTGGTATAGACACAAGTGATATGATGCTGTATTGTTATCTCGACGAAAGAAGGTCATTGAAATACTGGAAAAAAGTATGTTTCAATATATTTGGCCGTATGGTACTCAACAGTTATATTTTGTACAAAATGAATACAGATGGTAACATTCTGACAAGATATGAGTTCGTCTCTGCTGTAGTGGACAGTCTCGGAAAAGAGTGGCTAGAACAGCAACACCAACAACCTGGTGACACTAACGAAAGTGTGGCGTCATCAGGAATTCTGAAACTGCCATTGAAGAAAGAAAAAGAATGTTGTGTTTGCAGTGTATCGAGTAAACGTCAGGGAGGAAAAAGAAAGCGTTCAAGGACAGTTTGTGCAAAATGCCATAAAGGATTGCATGGTGTTTGTTTTAGTAAACACAGCTGCTAGGACCAGTGAATATGTATTTGACTATAGTTGTGATGGATTTATCGTTGTTATCATGAACTACCAATTAATTTTATATTTTTAATTGAAAAAAATGTGATAATGAAAAATGCTGATCAAACCAAGACAATATTTTTCTTCTAAAATTTGAAAGTCAGTTTCACCTAAATTTGTATAAAGACATACAATAGCAATGCATAATTTTTTAATTAAATCGTTTACTTTTTAAATACATTAATAACAGACTTATAATTATTAAAAAATTATAAGGATTCAAAATACACTATATAGTTGGAGTTACGCTAAGAAAATATTTCATTTGTATTGTACACAGTTAGAAAAGCAATGTTTTTTTTTCTTTTTTTTTTTTTTCAAAAAATTATTATTAGAATAAATATTGGAAAAAATTACATTACTATTATACTATCATATAGAAAAACAATTAAATATTTTTAAAAAAATTCAAACCAAAGAATATTACTGTCAAAACTACTCCCTATCCACATTACAATTTATAAAAAAAATTTAATAATTATTTTTTTTTAATTTAAAAAACAACAAAAATAAAATAAGATGAAAATTTTTATGTTTAAACATGAGAAGTGACAGAAGAAAACATTTATCTATAAACAGTAAAAAATTTCATAGTTATAACAGTAAAGGTTAAAAAGTTATTAAAATTAAACTCTAGAGATGCAATTTAGTTAAAAATGACCTGGCACTATTAGCACTACCATACTAGCAGAGGCTGGCACTAAGAGGGTTAAAACATTGTGGACGGTTGATTTGGTTAGGATAGCTACATTAAAGATACTGTGAAATCATGTTGAAATAAAGCTTAGTTTTTTATATTTAAATAACATAATGATTTGAATTAATCATTTAAAATATTTAAATAACATAATGATTTTCTAATTAATCATTTAAAATATTTAAATAATGCAGATGCATCTTGGATACACAATTTTTATATCAATGGGTGTAATAATATTTTATTTATCATATTCGACGCAAAAAATTATAAAATTATGAAACTCTAACTGACTCGACCTCTTCAAAAATTTGGTGACTCGAACTCGACTCGACTCGAAATATGAATTGCTAAACTCGGCTCGACTCGACTCGCCAAAAAACCTCAACTCGTCCATCTCTAATTTAAATATACTCCACCATAAACAATCTCCACATAAAAATAAGGGGGTGCATATTCTTATGTACACATGTTAGAAGGAGTGATACTATAAACACAGTTGGTAAAGTATGTATAACTTTAATTAATCAAGACAAATTTTAATTAATAATGACAATAAATATGCTGAATGTTTATTATAATTTAGTAATTTTAATTATTTAGCAATAAGTAATAATTTATAATGAAAATAAATTATACATACGAAAACAACCTCGCATAAATAAATACATTTGAAAAAACTTATGAACACAATTTCTATCACTAATATTCACAATAAATAAACGTAATTAAATTAATGTTACTAAAATAAACAGAAAATAACAAAAATTACAAAATAAAATACTGGTAGGCACATGCCACAGCGCATGCATTGTAAAAATTCATTTTCATTTTTTTATAACGCATATAAAGAAGTATAACTTCAAAAAATCAGTGAACAAACTGATTATTACAGAAAGGGCATGACTACAAAACATATTAAACACGAATGAAAATATAAAGTATTTACAAGTTTACTCGTGTTGATTGGTTATTATCTGGGTCCAGCTTTGGCTGCCCGACTGTCAATTATTTTTGAAAATACACTTCTTCAGGCACGAATGAAGAAGTAATGAGTGCATTTTTATGGTTTGTGCGCACACCGTACAACAAAATTTTCACACCATAAAAAAAAAGGGCTACATACAAATAATAATATCACATGTGCTTTTAAAACATTATACTTTAGTAATCGATATCGAATACTGGTCCACATAATTAAAAAAAAAAATAATTTATTGTGAATACTAGTATAAACTTTTTCAAGTGTATTTATGTGTGAGGTTATGTTCCCGTATGAATAAATTATTTGCATTTAAATAAAAATTAATATATTAAGAATAAACACATTGCACATTTAATGATTTCCATCAATAATTTCACTAGATGAAACATTTACTTGTGTGCACGTGTTTGCAATATCGGGACGGGGGGACGGGGGGGCACGCACCCTTGAAGAAGACGACGCCCTTCTCGCTGCGCTCCACCTGGATGGTCTCGTACGTGGCCTTGTTGCACTCCAGCTTGGGCGACGACGCGCTCTTGTAGCCCACGAAGCCCTGGTCGCTCTTCAGCACCAGGATGGGCCTGCACGCACACACGCACGCACACGCACGCACGTGCACTTTGGGACCGTCCTAGCTTGCTATGTTTGTGTCCCGACATCTCAGAAACCATTAAACCTAACCCTTAAAGACTTTAAATATATTTCATGTGTTTTTATAATACTGTACTAGAATCGATTGCTGTATGTGCTTTTGGAAAAAAGTTACTAAAATTTTGAGAAATAATAGTATTTTTCCAAATTAATTCTTTCTAAAAACAACTTCATAATTATAGTACAGCTATTTCACAATTACCATCTCCAGCTATGCTAAAAGTTTGAACTTTGTAGTGTAATAGTTTTTGAGATAATGGGTTAAATACGATAGAAAATGTAGTTTTCCGTAAATCAAGCTCAAAGTTGGAAAGGTCTATAAATCAATCAAATCTCAAGTAAGGCTCCAAATTTTTGAAAATATACTATTCAGTATTCAGAAAAGTCAAACTAATATATTTTTTTAGCATTTAAAATTTGAAAGGAAAAAAAAAATCATTTTCGAAAAATGCAGTTCAACTTTAAAAAATAAAAGAATTATAGATGGAAAAAAGCTTTTCGCAATAACACTCATATCATTTTATTCAGGAAAGTCGAAATTTTATTTTGGTATTAAAAATTAAAAAAGTACCTAAATATTTTAATTTTTTTACTGTCAGACTCAGACTTTGTGCCGGAGTTCCCCTGGTTTTCCCCGTCAGAGGGAACTCCGCATGCGGCCATGAAACGCACGCACTGCTCCGAGCCGTAGCGAGCGCCTGGCCGCGTCCTTTCCCGCAACGCTGGTTGTCGTTTGTAAGTGTGCGAGAAATGTGTTTTCATCAGTTCCCACAATGTTTATTACTGATGTCAGTCGCAAACTTCCTGAAATACTAGCCAATTGTCGGTGGGATAATGTGAAGGTAGGGATCAAAATAAATATGTTATAAGTTTCAAAAATTAACATTGTAGTAGGATTATTGAAGTGTAAAAAAACCAGTTTTGTTGGTGTTTATTTGCTTGATGAACCAGGACTACGCATATGTTTGTAACAGTTTTGACTGAATAAAATCCTCTTTGCATTCTAGACTCTGTATGAGTTGCACAGCCCACAGCTGGGCATTGAAACACATTTAAATTTAAATTAAAAAATAACATTTGATGTTTTCCCTACCCTTATTTTCATGGCAGACTTGATATTTAACTGTTTCTCAGTGGGTAAAAAATATATATACACTCTACTTTGAACTGTTTTAAGGCTTGTGTTGAAAGTTTTACAAAAATCAAACATTGAATACTTGGGACCAGTGTTTTAACCATAAATTGAAGATACTAGCCAATCTAGTTATTTATTAAATTTTCACATAGAAATAGTGAAATATGCTATATAATGAGCACAATATGAAGACATTTTCACAATTAATATCTAAAAATTTCTTGTAGGAGAAACCTTTGAATGCCCTGCTAGGAGTATCAACCTCTTGACAAGCAGGCAGAAAGAAATACAGTGCAATGAATACTCTAGCAAGCGATGGGAAAGGGTTGCTCCAAGTTCAGCAAGACTTGACACCATGCTTCTCTGGACTTTCTCAGCAATCAGATAAGCTTACTGAACGTCATATAGGTGCCGCAGATAATCTACCAGCCGATGATCAACAGTTTACTCTAGTTATCTTTTGTTTCCCAAGAACATCGAAGATTACCCACAAAACCTTGTATGTTGTTTTTGGTTCTATTTACAGTTTTCCTCATTGTTAACAACAGTGGTGTTTGGGGACGCTTGTGGTGTGTGTGTACATACAGAGATGTTCCTTTTCCGGAAAAGTATTTTTTGGGGACTTCTCCAGTTATTTACAGGAAAATTCTGTTAAATGAGAAAATTTTCAATGATTTATACTGCCATAGAAAATAAAGAAAAAAAAAAAAATTTTTTTTTCACCTGTTGTATAAATATTAGTGAGTCATTAGTTGGTAAAATGAACTGTACATGTGTGTATGCAGAACAGTCTTCTACCTACCTGCCATTTTCTTCAAAGTTTTTACCTATAAAATTTCACTAGTGGTATACAAAGTTTGTAATAGAGGATGAATACTATACACACATTCACATAACAGCATGAGAATGATTTTCCCTGTTTCTTAGTATATCAACCTATCTTAAAATCTATGTTGGTATTGAAAAAAATGATAAGTGGTTATATTCCCACTTGCGTCCTAGCCTTAGACTTGAGTTTATACCATTTCTTATGTACCCATGTTTTTTTTTCTTCTCTCTTTCTTACTATTGAAATGTAAGAGTACTCTGTAATATTTAGTTTTTGTGGTTGTACAGTTTGTTTGTATATATATATGTATATATTTGTATTAATTGACTCGTTCTATATCCCTGAGTCCTTACCTCCTTGTGGGATCTACAGATCAAAAACTGAATAAATAAATAAACGTGAGTAGCATGCAACATGCCGGGCCGGGCAGGAACTAGGGAGCACGCACCTGTTGATCAGGTAGAAGTAGTACTTGGCGCTGTCGTCCACCGAGTCTGAGTTGGCGTAGAGGTGGCCCGAGCGCTTGGTCGCCACGAACTTGCCGTTGTTGGCGCGGAACCCCACCGAGCCGTCGTTCTGCCACACCAGGTCGAACAGGGCGTTGGAGGACCTGCGGGCAAACAGCAGGTCGTAGGCTCACACCTGCACGTGACGCAACAGCAGGGAGCCTCTTCCAAAAGAAACTGGAAGCTGTCTGTAATTAATTGTTCATCATGTGGTGGTATATAATTTCCCACGCTTAATTCTTCCTTTAAAAATTATCATACTTATTTAGATATGCGACTAATAAGTAGTAAATCTATGTAAAAAAGACTAATAAAACTTTTTGTTTTTTAAAATATATTTAATAAATTTTTTTATAAAATGTACAAGTATGAATAGCTACCTGATAGCTGTTGTGAGAAAAATAAAAAATATCACCCTCAAAATTTTATTTAACATTCATCATCCAAACACTACTGATGGTCCTGAACTTCTGCCGAGATCTGTATATTCTAAACGTGAACATGTGACCGCAAAGCTGGCAGAATGTGAGCTGTGTTCGAGTAAGTGTAGCCGTAACTCTGCAGATCCAAGACACGTTAAGTCTGGGTCACGCTGTTGGGAAGGCATGCGACACTACGGTAGACGATAGCTGGAAGGAAGGCCAATCGCCAAGATGAAATAGAAGCATGTTTCCTATAGGAACTTCTAATTCCAGCTACAAAGTTGACATTCACCCCATCATTTCAGCTACGTAACTACGTCACTACTGCCTTGTGATGACATCAGTACACTCCGAACACTGGGAACTCCTGTATCAAGCTGTCTACTAATACTGGTGAACCATTTTCAATAGTTTTTCAGGACTTAATCTTAATCAAATATTCTTTAAACTTTTTTGTGTAACAAAGTTATTTTTTTTACTTATAATAAGCAAAAATTAACATACTATATTAATTGCAGGAAAGTGTACATTTTTACGATAGAAAACTGAAACCTTTTCCGAATTAATTTCTACATAATTTTCAATATAAACGAATGGTCTCCAATTGTAAACTGTGGCAAGGTGTCAAAAAAAAAATACAAGTTAGCAAATGGTGTTTGGATATTAAAGTTTTGTGACTTATCAACACCGCATTATTATTTTGTTTTCTTCTTGGGACCTTATTTCTTTCCTTACCTGCTGCCACCATGCAAGTGCTTTCAAGTTAGGCCTACTTTAGAGTTAACAGGCACCCGTGAATTTACTTAAAGGCATTTCACAAATGTAGCTAGTTAGTTTAATACCACTGCTGTCCAATGTAATGTAAATTTAGCACATGCATTTATTACTCGATAAGGATTTTGGCGACATATTTCGTACTTGACATGGTAAAATTAATGACTTTCGAATGTTATTTAAACAGTTACAGTTTTCAATATACCTGATAGATTTAGCCTAATATCTGTAGGAAAGAATAATAAATTACTACCTAAAGTAACCAGCATTACCCCAGCAAATCTCTGTGAACAGTGACTTTCTTCTTATTTTGGTGGAAACTCATTTGTGTATAACAAGCTCGAACCCTGCAGATTTTGTTTGGATAAAAAATACAGCCAACGCTCTGCAATCCTGGCTTTCTTCAGTTTGAAACATTCTGTTATTAGTAGGGACAAGGTTACATTGTGAAACATGACAAAGCCAAAATAACACTGAAAAGCATATCAATAATACCCCATAAAGCACCAAAGTGCAACCAAAAAAAATTAAATCAAAACTCAACTCGGATAAAAAAAACATTCATGGAGTTAGTATCAAAATGTAAGTCAAATATATTGGAAAAAATTGTGCTTTTTTTTATATTGCAACTGTTATTAGTTAAAAAATTTTACATTAAGATATTAGTAAGTTTTTCAAACACACACATTTTTGCTGATTTTTTTTATTATCCCCATTAGTTAGACATGCTTATTTCTAACTATTACATTGAAAAAGTGCATCATGTATCATTCAAAATGACACTGTTTTAGTGAAGTAAGTATCATTGAACAAGTGTCACATTCGTTGAAAATTGTGCTATCTTATTGAATAAACAGGGTTCATAAAAATCATAAAATTTTGTTTAGGTATCCGGTGCCAATCTAGCCTTGCGCGTGCGTGTATGTGTGTGTGTATACATACACACTCACACACAGACACACACAGAACGTACGTTCTTCCATTCGGGTGTTCCCTGACCTCTAACCCAGACCACACCACTGCACTCCTGCTAACGTGTATTCACACAAATCTGTTCTGAAATTTTCCTGACACTCTCCATGACCAAAATTATAACATGACCTTTTTAAAAACTAACCTCTCTGTACATATATGATAACACATCTGTAAATAAAAATGCTCTCAGTCTGAAGCATGAGCTTGTTTGCTCTGCCCGGCGCACAGGGGAGAGGGGAGAGGCTACTCACTTCTTGTCGCCGCACGCCTGGATGCCGCCGCCCGTCTCCAGCGTCCAGTAGCGGTCCTGCATGGTGCGGATGTACCAGCGCTTCGTGGACGGGTCAAACTCCAGCTGGAAGGTCTCGTGGTCCGAGATCTCGTCCTGGTTCGCCGTCACGTCCACGCCTGCCAACATACACACACCTCACAACTCAGTATTCACACTATTCTTACATTGTACACCAGCTTTACAACAGCCTTTAAATCTGCAGTAAATAAAGAATTTTTTTTTAATTCACAGTCTTTTCAACTGATGACTTAGTGTGACAAACATTCACATGAAAAAAATTTGAAAGCCTCTAGGGAAACACATACCGACTTATCCAATCTATCTCTGCAAATTACATACAAACATTTGGTCACAGAAATTAAGTAAATACATGTTAAAATTTAAGGAAACTCTTTTCATAAATTTTTCCAGTTTAATTAAGGCATGAAAATCTGTTTTAAATCGCTACTTTTTAATGATGATAAATAGTGCATATAAAATTCAGGAGAACTATTTACTTCAGACAATTTCAGTTTCTTTAACTGATATCTACAATGGTGCATGCAGGGAGGGGGGAATATACTTCCACCCCCCACTCTAAGTTATTAAAACATTTTGCAATATATCATGAGGGCTGTTTGCAGGGTAAGCTGTCACGACATCTGAAACTACCGGCTGCACAGTTGAGACACTTGTTGAAATGTGCAAGCAGCGTACAACAAAAATTGACAGGATGAAAAAGGCTACATACAAATAAAAATTATACATGGGCTTTTAAAACACATATCTAGTGAGATATTGAATACTGGTCAATATAATTTAAAATAAATTTATTGCAAATATTAGTAATAGAAATTCTGAAGCGTATTTATGTAAGTGATGTTAAGTTTACATATTTATAACTTATTTTCATTATAAATTATTACATTATTAAATAAATAAAGTTAATATATTAGACTAAAATTTTCAGCCATTTATATTCATTATTAAATAAAAATTGTGACAATTATTTTACTAAATTAAGTAACTAATTTTATACAAATGTGTATATTAATATTAAATACTAAATAGTTATTTAAATTTTATTGAATATAAACTTTACAACCGTATTCATCACTCCAGTTCTTTGTTTTATTTCTATTAATTATCTGCAAGCAAAATAATTTTTTTTTTTTTTTACCGCGCCAAATAAGTATATTTTCTAACGCGCGCACAGATTCCAAACACCCCCCCCCCCCCCCCCCCCCCCTCCAACCTGCTAAGAAGCATGGCGGGGCTGCTGTGCGGGTTGCCTGTCCGCCGCCCGCAGGCGCACTGCCATCCGTCACAACAATGGTCCATTACAACGCTGCCAACTGCTGAGAAAACTTTCATTATTTTTTTTTTACAAAACCTCTCTTGTAGGATTAGATTAGTTTGACAATCTTCTAAGTTATGCATTTAAAGCTCATTCAACTTTTTTTTCTCTTCACAATCGTATTTATTTAATCATGTTCAGTTTTTCATTCCTGTGACAAGGCGATTTTTGTAAAAAAAAAAAAAAATATTAAAATGTGTTCAAACTTAAGTTTAAAAAAATTAAATCAATTGAACAATTAAACTAAGAAAAACATCTTCAAATATAAGAATTTACACGCACAAACTATGAAGACATCCGGAGGTTACATGTGATCCGTCCGTCCGCCGACAGTTTGAAGACACCAAATCTTTGACGGACGGACGGACATATGACATACTCTCGGCCGCGAACCGCGAGCTCTGCACACACTTCACTGCCGCGACAATACACAACACATGAGACTGCATTTCAAGGCTACGAAAAAAAATAATTTCATGAATAAAAACACGGTCAGAATTTGGGTATATACATAATAAATAAAAAATAAACAAAAATAATTATATAATAATAGATATCCTTGTACTTAGAAACAAATTACAACGTATTTTAAAGTTAAACACACCGCGGACAAATACTCTGCTTCTATTGGTCCATGTCCGCATGAGTCACAGAGTGTCGCCACTCTCCTGGCCAATCACGGACAGTGACGTCAGCGCAACATGAATGGCGGACGCGACACACCTTCCAATTAGCATTTTTTAAAATTATTATTTCAATCGCGTCGCTAGTCTCGCCGTGTCCGCGACGTGACTGAAATAATGATAACATTTGTGATCAACACATTTCTCTCAAACATGTCCTACCTGCAAGCACGGACTGCTTTTGTGTGTGTGAGGGAGGGGTGTGTGTGTGTTAAATCAACTTTTTTTAAATATAAGTACATATGTTGATTTGTCGCGCAGGTTCACGATAACGCGATATTTTTGCTTTTGCAGCGCACAGTTCACGCCGATAATGTTTCCCCAACACAAGAGAAAAAAAAATGGGGGGGGGGGGGGGGTTCACTGCTCATAAATTGTTTTTTCCGACTTGCGTAATGTCTTGGAATTTCGTCCGATTGCTAGAAATGGTGTTGTATTTTACATACAGAATTTCACTGATGAGGTTGATAATACAAGGGCTGGCGTGCAGATAGTAGACAAGTGAATGAAAGAAACTCTTATCTCGCAACCCAGACGATGCTACATTGTTGCAAATCACAGCTAATATCTAAATCTGTCCGCGAAAACTGCATGCCCCTACTAGCACGTTGCAACGTGGCAGCCAGGCAGGCAACTCGAAAAAAAAAAGTTAAATATATTACTCTCGATGATTAAACGGACATATTCGCATTGTTGGTGCACACTGGTTGTCAAAGGCCTTCACACGGAAACCGTGCCAGTATCAGCTCATGCCAAATGTCAAACGAAGCACGGAGACTTAAACGAAGGGATTTAGTCAGTAAACATTACCGCACATAGAAACAGTGAACACAGAAAGACAACCACCTTGGACAATACATAGACGCACAGACCACGAAAGAAACACAAGACATTCAGAGATCACATGTTTCAGAGCACCGGTTCACAAACTAAGCGAAGCGCAAGTGTCGTTCAACTTCCAGCTCTCTCGCATTTCCGACGGCCATACTGGAAAATAAAGTGTTCTCATCTGAACTTCTAAACACGCAGATGTTTCGTTGCGTCGACGACCACGATTTTCTTTCTATTACACATATGTTTACACTTGTTAATAACTTCACATAGAATATAACATAGAAAATAACTTATTTTTAATTTAATTAGATTGTGATAGATATGAATTATTTTAAGAAGCCCCGGGGTAAAAGCGTGTTTTCTACGTTTTACAAATTACAGTTGTGTTGGCTGCATGTCGCGTGCCTTGCCATGAGCGCAGCGGGATGGCAGCGATATATCGATATATCGAAAATATCGATAATTCAGGTTAAAAATATCGATATTTTTTCCTTTTTTAAATCTAATTTTAAGTAGAAATATTTTCCAGTAAAAAAAATTATAAAAATTCTTCAAATAAATTTGGTAGAAAAATAATAAAATAGTGGACCTAAGGCTTCGGAAGGAAAAAATTAATTAAAGGAGGTAAAAGAGGGGGGACATATCGGGGTTGGCAGTATGGAAGTTGACAGGGTCATTGCAATGCAGTGACAGGCTGTTGGGCAGGGTCGAACACAACTAGGTCATTATTCCATTTTATCATTATTCACTATTCTCTTTTCTTCGTGTTGTTGGCTTTTTTTTTTTTTTTTTTTTTTTTAGCTTAACATCTTCAGAAGTCTAGGGCAATATCAACCCATAAATATTGCTTAAAAAATGGGAAGAAAAAACTACCGAAACACTAAAGAGAAACTATTATGGAACACTAAAAATAAATAAAAATTAGTTGTATTCACTTTTGCTAGAGAGATAAAACATACATTAAACGTGTATACTGATGTCGACACAAAGAAAGACCCCTCGCGTCGTGTGGCAGACGGCCGCGTCGTGTAACAAGGGCTGTGACTCACCAGGCTACCCCGGCCTCCTGGGATTAGCATGGGGGGGGGGGGGGGGAGACTGAGAACAAAATACAGCTTTGTATCGATTACCAACTTTACTGGTCCACTAAGCGCGCTCGGAAACCAAGCATTGCTACTCGGTCAGAAAAAATAACAATAATAATTAATAATTACATGCTTTACAATAATGCCGTCCATTTGATTACATACATAAAAATTGTAATTGTGTGTATGAATGTATGTGTATATATATATAAATGCTAGAGAACTGAGAAGTTTGCTTGCATAGTATAACTTTCTTTTGGTTGTTAAGTGAATAGATGGAGTGATTTGGTGGGGGGGGGGGGGGGGTCGAAGCCGTGCTAGTGTTTATTTTATTTTTACGGAAATGCAATCATAATACGAGTGACCAGTAGTTCATCTAATACTATATATTTAACTATTAGTGGAGACGAGTAGTTTTTGCTCAGAGGCTAACAATCTTTTTAAGACGAAATTTCCACGCAATTATAAACGATTGAAGCAAAACCTTAAATTTGACGAGAATATGTCATCAGACAAGTTTGAAGGAATTATTTCCAGTATTAAATGACAGTAAGTCACGTGATTGTTGTAAGTTAACGTCATACCTGTGACGGGTGCTTGCCCTACCGTCTGGCCGACCGGCCTGCCTCTAGCCTCGTCTCCGACATCGTCGCAACAATATCTCAACACATCCTCCAATGACAGAACGCACGTGGAAAGGATTAAAACATTCTCCGAATGATTCTTGCCATGAGGAACATTGATTTAAGACATTATTGCAGATGTATCGTGTTTGTTATTTTTTTTTTTTTCCTTCGTCCATTCCTCAGGTTTGCTCTACGACGTACAGTGCAGACCAGCAATTGGCGTAAGTCCATAATGATGTTTCAAAGCAAGAATTCAAGTTTTCAAATGATTATTTTATAGATATTAAAGTCTCGTGGACCACTAAGTTATTACGACAGCATTACACATTAGATTTGCCAATAAAATTAAAACTGTTAGAGATAAACTTTTTTGACATGACGTCTAATAAATCGATGAACGCCGGCTGCACGCACGAAAAAGTGTCCCGTTACGCTCATTGTTCCGTTACGCTGTCGGCGAGTGCAGTAATAATAGTTTATGTTACAATTGACTAAAAAATTATGGTGATTCATATAATTGATGATAGATATTTGATTACAGCTTATTTATTTATAAAAAAACTTGTTAGTAATAATATTTAAACTTTATAGCTAAACGCCAGTTTTTAAAATAATTACAAGTCATCTACACGTGAACTGTTTCGTCGACTGTTGATAAAGTGAAGTGAAAAGTTAATGTGGTTTTCATTGCTTAATGCAACAATAATTTCGGCAATAAAGGTTAATTATTCTTGCATTTTAAAAAACGGATTACTAGTATAATTTCAAGTATTTATTCTTTTATTATTAAAATAAAAATTATTCAATTTTATTCATATAAGTAGGTATGCAATCATTTCATCAATGTTTTGTTATGACGTTGTCACGTTAAACTATCGTACGTAAACCGACTTTATAGACAACCAATTTTTTTTTGTTTCATAATTAAACTGGCATCAAGTTTTATTCCAAGCAGTTCTTTACGGAGCACCATTTTAACGAGTAAGTCGTGAAAGCTTAACATTCACAAAACGAGAACCTATTTTCGCAAGAATTCATACAAAAGATAAAGGAATAAAAATAGGACAGTGCGTTTCAACCTGAAAGCATGTGAAATATAGTGTTATTCTTCCACTGGCTGGCTGTACGGCACCGGGCGTGGGGAGACATACAGCCGAGGACGCACCACAACGCCGACAGCTAGAAAACTGCTGTGTATCACAACGCCGAATTACCACAACGCCGTAAAATGTCATTTCTGGACTGCCAAAAAAGTTGGGTTGGACTAGGTTGGGTTGGACTAGGTTAGGTTGGACTAAGTTAGGTTGGACTAAGTTAGGTTGGACTAGGTTAGGATAGGCTAAGTTAGGATAGGCTAAGTTAGGTTATATTACGCTAGGTTAGGTTTGATTGTGGCATTTCGGCGTTGTGGTAACGACCCAGACAGGAGCAGTGGAGGCCGCGGGCTCTACAGCTGATTGTCGCCCAGAACCTGCACACAGGTACAGTTCCAAAACAAGTGGAAGATGATGATACGTCACGGAGCCCCGCCCAGTGTAAGTGAGCCTCGCTAATGGCAGTTCCGTTACAGCACTGCCGCACTGCCGCCAGCAGGTTCGTTAGTAATGACAGCCGCGGAACAAACCAGTCCCGCGCTTGCAAGGTAGTCACTGTGGAACGGTGTCGCTGAACGCAAACGCCACAGCTATAATTCACGTCTGCTTATTGCATGCGCGTACAGCGTACAAAATACTAGCAGTTAAAAGCCAACCTAGGATAAAAGCCTGTATGTTGTGACCGTGTTGTTCTGTCCGGAATGACAGAAGGCTCGGGTCACGACTACAGTTACCTGCCGGCCACAGCTGTGGCTGTGGCTGTGGCTGTGGCGCAGTGGCGCAGTGGCGCACCTCCGTCCAAGGGAAGCCGCCTTTTCACAGACGAGAGAGCCAAACGTCCGATCGTGCATCTTCGGTTTATTTTTGTTCATTGTAAATAAATATGGCGGTGTTGATAAAAGGATACTAATGGTCGATTAGGTTAGGTTAGCTACATCATAAATACTTTAAAACATTGTGGACGGTTGATGTGGTTAGGATAGCCACATTAAAGATAAGGAGAAAAAGCATGAACTTCGTGTTTTGGCTCTCTCGTCTGTGAAAAGGCTTCCCTCCTCCACCCACCATCACCACCGCGTTTCATCTGTTATACACGTATTTATTCAACCGTATTTAGAAACTTAAAAAGGCCAAATTTTATGCCAACTACAGCATGAACCGAGAGCATGTAATTGTGTTGTATACAGTTTTATTATACACACACACATATATTATACACACATACAAATTGAGTAATGGACGACTAAGGCTGCGCACAATTAATTTAAAACTGTCCACAGCACGATTGCGAGCTCTCAGTACATGCTAGGGTTGACATAAAAAAAAATTGGCCTTTTAAGTTTGTATTAACTAAATAAATACGTATTACATTTCTAAAACCGTTTACAAACCACTAACAATAGCTGGAGCTGTCGGCAGCTCGAGACACACTTCCGGCGGAACTGCACGCTGATAGCGCCGTGTCCGAGGAGAGATAGCAACAGTCGCCATCTTCGTCTCAAACGGTTTACGCCACAACGCATCGGGAAATGTCCTATCCCGATCTCGCTCGCCATGTTCATTTTTTAATCAACTCGTAATTACTATTGCAGTAGTTCTTCTGCTGTGAATAGCAGCGCGATATTTAACAGCAATTACGTCACACTTAGTAAATATATGTTTGGAAATATTTGCGTCATAACATATGCAACAGAGGGATAAAATGTTACATTTAAACTTGCCCTTTTAACTAATGGCAATGACGAGCCAATGAAAAAAAAAATCAACACGGCCTTACGGCAAACATCACCCAAAAAGAGAGTTACAAAGACAGTAACAGACGCTATCGACCTTTTTCTAAAATTTTCAATACCAAATGTTAATTTTTTTTTAACACAGGCCAATCATAGACTCAAAAAAATACCATTAAATCACATACTATTTTCAACTAAGTCAAAATTTTAAAATTTAATAATTTGATTGACCTGAAACCTGTATAAAACAAAATGGCGTCTTTCGATTGCTAACTCTTACCGCAGGGGACATTATTATTCTACGTGACGTTTTGAAAACTTGTCATAACTTCAAAAAACATTAGTGAGATAATCTTTCCGTACTCTTCAGAGATGTGTAACATCTAACCTCGATAACGAGTCAATTTACATGTTTTCGTGTAGCAAATGAACTTGTGATGCAAAACTCGTGACACGAAATTTAACGTACAAGTCTGTAAAGTAATGCCGAGCGTGATAAATACACACAAATTGTGTTTTAACTACACATTTCTGGACGCTAACCACACGTAGTTTCCACACCCGCCGCTAGAATTCGCTGATCGGAGCAGCTACGTCGACTATTGAGTCATTTGATTAGAATATTTATACATTTTAACTATATAATTAATTTGGGCCTGATTTTCTATAAAGATTTTATTAAAATTCTGCTCATATTTTTAAAATTCATTAAACAGTTAAGACTATACAGGTTCCCTTTGGCTTTGTGAACTTTGGTTCGCGCCGTACGCCAGATTCATTAAATCACTCACAAAAAACACCGCATACTGAGCGCTAAGATGATGACTATGAAAAAAAGAACTTGTAAAACGTAAACCCACACAACCATCGCAGCACGCTCTCTTGTCATTTTGGTTCCGTCACACAGATTGTCTCGAGACAGTTACCGAACAATGTTCGAAACATTAAAAATTGCTCGCGTGAATTATCAGTGACGGCTGTGGCCAGGGCCGCAACGAGGGGGGGGGGAGGGGGGGGGGCAAGCGGGGCATACGCCCCGGGCGCAAAGCTGTGGGGGCGCCGAAATCGCTTGCATTGTAATTCCTACTACAACTGGTAACTGGTAAAAATGTTTTTTAACTTGCATGCCAGGAATGTCTAATCTGATTTACAATATAACGTATCAACATATTGAATGAACAAGTCTAATGATTATACGGACTACTTTATGGACATAGTGGGTTCATGCATGGAAGTTACAGTAGCACAGAAACTGTTACACGCAGGTATGGAAAATGCTTAAATAGCACCATTTTTCCGTGGGAGGGCCCCCGGACCCCCCGCTTTATTGGTGTGGTATGTGCAAAAAAAAAGGGGGGGGGTGGGAGGGCCACATGAATCCATTCATGCCCCGGGTGCCAGAGACTAGTTGCGGCCCTGGGTGTGGCTCAGTGAAACGCAGGAATGCCGAGCCACGGCGCGTGTGTAACGGCTTGTGGCCGTGTGTGAATGCCGAGGCCACCGGGCGGGAGACGGCCATACGGTAACGCAATGAAATAGGGAAGCCTTCATTTCACAGACGAGAGAGCCACATCCGAAGTTCATGCTAGCTTTTTTTTTTTCCGTTCTATTTCATTGTATAAACCGGTGTGGGATTAAATTTTGCGGTCGATTAGGATAGGTTAGCTACATTATAAATACTTTAAAACATTGTGGATGGTTGGTTATATCAGTTAAGTATAACTACATTAAAAATATGTACTGTAAAATCATTTTATGGTTGCTTAGCAAATAACTTTTTTAATATGTAGCTATCCAGGGCCAGGAAACCGTTTACATGATTTCACAGTATTTATAATGTAGCTAACATAACCTAATTGACCATTAGTTATCATGAGTTGTCCAAAAAAAAAAACCGATGCACGATCGGGGGTTTGGCTCTCTCGTCTGTGAAAAGAAGGCATCCCAATGAAATATACTGTTGCACAGTGTTCTAGTTGCAGGCCCGGCTACGCTAGCGAGACGTCGGGACTGCTAGGAAGCAGAGCGTGGCTGTTCCGTTACCAGGTCAGCGCGCATGGATACAGCACAGCGCCAGTTGCGCTATTGGTGGAGGTTTAAATAGTTAAAATAGGGGGGGGGGGGGAAGAGAGATAATAAAATTAAATAAACACAAAATTAAAAAAAAAAAATGAATTAATTGCCTCTAAAGGGCAATATTTTATTGTTATATCTGAATCATGATAAACTAATGGACTGTCTAGTCTGGGGAGAATCGGCGTGGCTGAGCAAGTGCGACATCTCAGGAGGAACCAGCGTCTTGCGTCCACGCGGCCGACACAGGAACATACTACCAACCCCACAGGCTGTGACCAACATGGAGGACGCTAGAGGAAGGACACGGCCAGATGCGCGGCTCTGCAGCACTCATTAGCACCCCCCCCCCCTTCCCTTTATCGCTCCCGCGTCTCCGCTAAATGTCACATCGCGCCATCCACCACAACTATTGCAAACACTAGGATGCCACACTGATCCCAACAGTCTTACTCCATAATCATTGTCTTTGTTAAGGAACACAAATCCAATATATATTACTCTATGGACAATATCATTACAGCTGTAAGAATGCGCGAAAACTTGAAGGGTTACTGGGGGGAAAAAAAGGGGGGGGGGAGTAACATTTATCATTCCCATTCAACTGTTACGATTTTGCAAGCGCAATCAGTCCCCTGCCCCCTTCCCCGGATTAGGACCATGGTTGTCAAACATTCCTATATGCCAATGACTTTACCGTTAGCTTCAGGTACTCCATTCAATTATAATGGCGCAACTTTAATATATCAAACTCTGTCTGTATTTTACTATGTAAAAATTTATAACATTTCCGTTACACTGCACTTTTCAAAGTGGCGTCCCGATTTAAATGACGTATTCAGTTTAAAAAAATAAAACCCCGAGCTGTTGTCAGGAACCTCGCGTCCAGGTATGGCCAGGGACCTCAGCCACAGTGTTTAATGTTAGTAAGTACAGTGCTTCGACTACAGATAACAAACAGACGCATCGTTTGGCCGTCACAGCTCTGCGATCACGCGAGCTCTCAGCCAGTGAAGCAGTGCCCTGATGCGCGCGGAAATTTACTATTCGTGCCTGTAACGTTGCAGGGTTTCATTTCTCGACAGCTGTTCCTCAACACAAGTTGATTTTTTTTTCTAATTTGCTGTTACCCATTAGATTTAAGCCCCGCAGTTCGCGGACGCAGCGACAAGAAGTCCCGCCACTGTTCACGCACTGAACCTTCCACACGGATGTCAAAGGGATTGCTCTCCCTTTTGCTTGTCGACCCAGTCCTCTCAGCCAGGCCGTATGCGCGAGACAGGAGATATCCAGCTATGTCCAGGGGCTGAGGCTACCCATGCCAGTATAACTTCATGTAGGCTTTTGGACATACGCCATTGCTTAGCCCATGTATGTCTGCAGAAGAAAACTACAAAAAAAAAACACACATGACAAAAAACACAAATTAAGCAAAAATTGCTGTTGTCAGGATTTAACGCCACACAATATTCCACAACAGGAATATGGTCAACAAAGAAAAAACAAAGAAAAATGGACTAAAAGAACGAAAAAAAAACCACAAATGATGACAGCACAAAAAATATTGAACCCAAAAAATTCAGCACAACAGTCAAAACGAGACAAAAACACGACCAAACGAAAAGACGAAACAAACAACAGTTTTCACTCCCTGCCTCACTCGGCTGACGAGACAGTTCGCCGCCTGAGTATTGGAGTGTTCTATGTCCACTGTTTAGGTAATTTATGCTATGGACACGAAATTAATATTAGTATTAATTTGTACTATATGCACACACGTCTACGCACATAAAAATGTTTGTTCTTAATTTAAGACCAATATTATTTTGTTCTATGTCATGATATTCATATGCTTATATCTCAGTTCCGAACTTCAATGGACATATAACACTCCAATTCTCAGGCGACGAGTTGGCTGTGTCCTGAGCTCTGCCACACCACACTGGGACCCAGTGAACCCGTGGTCCGGTGGAGGCCTAGTTGTCCGGGCTCGAAGATATACCGTCCAGTGCGCACGTTAACCTCGACAACTCCTGCCAGAGGGCTGCGGCAGGCGTGCCAGCGCTAGCGGGCAATAGGACGAGGAGTCCTCTGCAGTCACTGAACTGTGTTTGGGACACTCGCGGAGACTGGCTGGACCGGTTATCCCCAGGGCCTGGCCGGCTGTTGCACAAGAGAGCTGCTCTTCCTATGTCCACACTGTCCCAGGCAGTACCTCCCCGCTGTGTCCAGGCGACTATGCTTCAACCCCTCCTCCTCCGACACTCCTCCACACACATTCCTCACCTGAATTCATTGTGTAAACATCAACCGATCAAAAAAAAAATAACTCACCTTTAAATTCACTTCGTGCCGCACCATGCTACGTTCGGAATTATTTTGGTGGTCACTAACATCTTCATATTCACGATCTAATTTGTTGTCAATAAAACAAAAAAAAAGCCTACGCAGCTGCAAAGTTTGTTGTTCTAATTAAATATTTTTTTTTTAAGTTCTATCCAGGATTTGTGTTTCGCCCCAGCACTGTTCATGATCAAACAACTAACTGATTACATTGCAGTTCCAAATGTTAAAGCGGTGCGACTGTGCTTCATATCCACCATAAAACTGCTTCCAAAAGGTTTTTTTTTTTTTTGCTAGTTAAGCATAAATATAGGTACGTACCCATACAACAGCAAGCGCACAAATATTTCTCACTAGCTTGGCCACCTCATGACATGGCTGGAATTTCTTTCCGGAAAACGTATTTATTTTACTGATTTGGCAAAATCACCACAAGTCTAAGAACGTAATTTTTGCCACTAATTATGAATAAAACATGTTTCAATTAGCGAAAGATAAACCAATAAGAAAGTCTACTCTTTAACAGTATTTGACATTAATATTAAATTACTGCCTGAAACGTAACTTCTCATAACTTCACGAAGCTAAGGTCATATCTTCTCTTTATCTGCACAAGTATTAACAGCTATGGACAATAGATTACCCACTTTTTTTTTAATTTAACATTAATATTTCAACTCGGTATTACATATCATTATCTACGAAAACGTTTGGCTTTCCAACATGGCTACAGCAGATTTCGGAAAAATTTGTTCCTATTTTATTTTACGTGATTTTTATATCATCCGTGGCTCGCGCCAAAAGGGAACGGTTTTCAATATCACAAACACGACGACAGCACACACTTAACACATTCATACTTAAACATCAGACAGCACAGGAATACCGTGGAAGGAATGTAGTTATAAATAAACACAGCCCAGACTGACACAGTTGGATAACAACGACGAGACAGTTTCAACACTAACTGTAAATGCAGGCAGACAACAACAAACCTGCACAAAGCAGCAAGAAGATACACAGGTAGGTATTATGGGCAATTCAACGAGAACACCGACGAACATGGTATGTTTCCATGTGTTGTCCATAATACCTACCTGTTTGGGTTAGTGTGTTAGACTACAGCCTATTTAGGCCTGTTCTGTGTGAATTTATGTCTCTTATGTTCATTTCTTAATTAGCTTTCTTGGATGTTTCCCTCCCTGGAAGGGAAGCAAGATGTCCATCAAGCTCTGTCCTAGCCCGATTACACCCGAACAATTCACCTTCGGCCAACCTCGGGTTTACTGACGTGACAAAGTCTAATAAATCGATGAACGTCGGCTGCACGCACGAAAAAGTGTCCGGTAACGCACATTGTCCCGTTACGCTCATTGTACGCTTGCGCCGCATCTATCTCTCTTCCACTCGATTGGAACAACCATCGATTTGACTTTTTCGAGGCACATTAAACTTGAAACACTCCCATTCGTTTCCTACTTTTCCTATCATCGTCCTATCCTTAACAGTATAACACAGATTGGAAGAAGTTAAATAGCAAACATGTATAAAAGTTATAGTTAAAATAATCTCTTCGTTAAAGTAATAAACATATTTTATTTAATGAGTGCAAATAAAAGTAAATTTATCAATTAAATTTTAGATTTAATTTCACTCCTTCTTTGTATCCATACAAAATAGTGATAATTCAATAAAAATGATTCAATTTTATTCATAAAAGTATGCAATCATTTCATCAATGTTTTGTTATGACGTTGTCACGTTAAACTATCGTCCGTAAACCGACTTTACAGACAACCAATTTTTTTATATACCTATATTTATACTTCTCTGTTTATTTTAATGTAGCTACACCAACCTGACCAACCGTCCATAGTGTTTTAAAGTGTTTTAATGTAGCCAACCTGACCGACCACTTTTAATGTTTGAATTCATTTTTCCCGCGCAAAAATAAAACAAATCGCGAATGTTGGCCGAAGGTGGATTGTTCGGGTGTAATAGGGGAATGGCAGAACTTGTGATGTGCATCTTAGGTCTCACCTCCCGGGACCACCTGGGCGTAGCGGCCACGTGCGTGCGTGCGAGACTCGCACCAGGACAGAGCAGGACACAGGAGGACAGAGCAGGACACAGGAGGACACAGGAGGACACAGGAGGACAGAGCAGGACAGAGCAGGACACAGGAGGACACAGGAGGACAGAGCAGGACAGAGCAGGACACAGGAGGACACAGGTGGACAGAGCAGGACAGAGGAAGGAGGATGCGCGCTAGCAGGGCGACCTCGCCGATGTGGGGCGACGGGAAGCCCCTGCTTCCGGCCCCGCCGTCAAGGCCTCAGCCGTGTCACCGTGTTTCCTCCGGGTGCTCCCGGGCTCAGTCGCGTCACCGTTACAATCACTCGACGGGATAACATGCTGCATGCAGATCATGTATAGAAATACAACAACACGACTGTAATCTATACTAATATTATAAAGCTGAAGAGTTTGTTTGTTTGTTTGAACGCGCTAATCTCAGGAACCACTGGTCCGATTTGAAAAATTCTTTCAGTGTCGGATAGTACATTTATCGAGGAAGGCTATAGGCTATATTATATTATCAATTACATTAGGGATCCTTACTAAAAGTCCAATTTAGAATCAAATGCGTTGGAGGGGGTTAGATACAACATGCAGTACACGTACGAAGTGTGTGTTGACAATGCCGCAGGCGCTATAAGTTGCCACGCACTAGATGCCTTATCATTCTTAATTTTCCCATACAAGTAAAAAACACCCGTGTGATATTAACAACGAAGCAATCAGTACCCTCATATAGAATACATAGAGATAGTGTGAGGTATATATGTAGATATAGAGATAAATACAGATAGAGAGATACATAGATATATAGGACTATAGATGTAGATAGAGATAAATATATATTTAGAGACATGGATAGATTATTTGTATATGTGTAACTACTTCAAACATATTACAAAACAAAACTGAATGAGGCATTGCAATGCATGCCGAGCATTAGCTCGTTAATGGAATCTTTTCAATATTAGTAATCCCTCATTTTTCAGTTTTTTTTCTTTATTGCTTTATAGAGTCTAGATTACATACAGACCAGGTAAATAACTATAAACTGGCAGAATAAAAGTCTGTCGGGATCTGAAAGTGATATAAATTATTTTGCACACTTGACATTCAAATTAAGAAGACAATTACTAACTACATCTGATCTCTGAACAGTTCCCCTTCACCCTGTGTTCAGCCCGGGCAACGCTGGGTACTGCAGCTAGTTATATTATAAATACGATTTTTAAATAAACTCAGTTTATAGAATTAATTTAATTTAGTGAAATATTTGCGATAAATTTTAATTAATATTGAGAATCAATAAAAATGTTTAGTGTAACCTAATTTATTAAATGTCTATTTATAATGCAAATAAATTACATAAACGGAAACACAGCCTCACTTGTATAAGTACACCAATATTCACAATAAATAAATTGGTGTTTTAACTGCACGGACCAGTATACAATATCATCACTAAAGTATAGGATTTAAAAGCACATACATATTTTTATTTGTACGTAGCCCTTTTTCATCCCGTCAATTTTGGTGCGTGCTGCGTGCGCATCGCAAGAATTCACTTTTTTTTTATATCACATCTAAAGCAGTTTAACTTCAATAAAATAATACTATTTCTTGGATTCAGAAAACTTACAACAAGGGATTTGGACAGTTACATTATCTTCCACTGCCTCTGTGGTTCGTTAATACAGGTATTTTAACATCTCGTGTCACCCGTAACAACATACTGTCTTCACTGTGATCTTGCTTATTTTTTCATAACAAAGTCAAGGGCAGGGGGGGGGGGGTTTATATTCATCCTATCGCCTCTTGCATTTGCAACTTGGCAATTGGCATTTCAAGACAAGACAGTTACAAATAGAGTTAACTTTTATTACTGGTCAAAATAAACTAGGAATATACCAAAAGAGGGTTTACCAATATGTACTACTAGTTACTGTTAGTTCTAAGGTGCCCGACGAAAAATTATAATTATAACAAAAACCTTAATTTAATACAAAGGAAATTTTTACTTAAAATTTAATTCCTTTTAATATTTTGCAAATGAAAATTATTTCTCATACGTAAATGAAATGATAAAAAAAATTTACAAAATTTTGTTTTTTAATGTAGAACCTCTTGAAAAAATAAATTTAGTGTTTTCTCTCATCATTCAGTAATCTTCCTTGCTGTGGATTCGATTCGATATACACCAGGATGGAAACCATATTGGCAGAGTGATTAGTATGAAGGTTAGTATGAAGGTGCTCTACGGAATAGAGTTTGCAACAACCATTAGCATGCTAACAATTTAAGCGTGCCTTATCATCCAATCGCGATCAATTTACTGCTATCATTAGCGCTGGAAATGGACAACAGAAACGTGGCAAAAGTCACGGCTCGCTACTTTTTCACTATCGGCGTCGTCAGAACATGAAGCCATGCCCCCATGCAGGTTATCTTTGAGCCACGGACTGTTAGCACGAGCTATGTTACACTGTAAGCGCATGAAAACAGAATTCATACAGCGTTACAGAGTCGTACAGTGAGTCTGCGATTAGGGTTTATACTATTTTATATTACTACCTGAACATACATGGTTGTAGTTTGCGCGCTGTTTGTCAGGGTTTTCAGGTTTAATTTTTAACGTGATAACGTCTTATGAATCGATGAACGCCGGCTGCACGCACGAAAAAGCACGACTCATTGTCACGTTCCGCCCGAGCCGAGCGTGAAAGAACCGGCCAATCACAGTTGCGAGAAAATCTTCTATAATATCAAACAGGTTAAGGCAGGGTTTTTTTAAACTGATTGTTCGTGATTATATTTAAACAAATTATATAAATTAAAATTTTGCAAAAAAAAACTGTAAATAATATTTGAAAATTAAAAAAAAAGTATGCAATTTTTTCATAAATGTTTTTCTTATGACGTTATCACGTAAAATTATCGTCCGTAAAGCGACTTTACAGATATACCCCTTTTTTTAAGGTAAAAACAACCAGCGGTGACGGTGACGGTAATGGCAGAGACCACGGTGGCGGTAATGGTAATGGTAATGGTAGAGACCACGGTGACGGTAATGGTAATGGTAGAGACCACGGTGACGGTAATGGTAATGGTAGACACAGCGGTGACGGTAATGGTAATGGCAGAGACCACGGTGGCGGTAATGGTAATGGTAGAGACCACGGTGACGGTAATGGTAATGGCAGAGACCACGGTGGCGGTAATGGTAATGGTAGAGACCACGGTGACGGTAATGGTAATGGCAGAGACCACGGTGACGGTAATGGTAATGGCAGAGACCACGGTGGCGGTAATGGTAATGGTAGAGACCACGGTGACGGTAATGGTAATGGCAGAGACAGCGGTGACGGTAATGGTAATGGCAGAGACCACGGTGACGGTAATGGTAATGGCAGAGACCACGGTGACGGTAATGGTAATGGTGGAGAGTGGCGGCAGCCGGGCTGTAAGGCCGTCGCGCTCCGCCGCACTAGACCGCCACTAGAGAGCTAACTCTGCACGCACGGCTGGCCGCGACAACACCCCGGCATGCACCCGGCCACTGCTACTCTCTGGTCGCAACTAGAGGCACCAGCAGGAGCACTGACCTTGCTTGACGGACACGTAGCGCGCGTTGAGCGCCGCGGCGAAGCTGGCCTGGGGCAGCGAGTCCTCCAGCGAGAACAGCTCGTCCTTGGTGACGGACGTGGAGCGCGACTTGAGCACGGCCTTGGAGCCGATGGGCGACAGGTAGGCGCCCTGGCAGTCGCGCAGCGCCAGGTGGCCGGCGTGGTACTCGGCGGCGAACAGGCAGGCGGCGGAGCACGCGCCCACCAGCTTGCCGTCGCGCGACAGGTACTTGTTGTTGCACGAGTGCAGCGCGTACTTGCCGCCCTCGTCGGCGCGGAACTCCAGCGTGAACAAGGTGTCCTCTCCCCACGGCACGTTGGCGTCCACGTGGATCTCGTCCAGGCCCTCCGACAGGTGCGCGAACCGCTTGCGGCCCACCGACCGCAGGTTCACCTGCCGCACACCACCACACCACACCACTGTCAGCACACCACGCCACACCACCACACCTCCGACAGGTGCGCGAACCGCTTGCGGCCCACCGACCGCAGGTTCACCTGCCGCACACCACCACACCACACCACTGTCAGCACACCACGCCACACCACCACACCTCCGACAGGTGCGCGAACCGCTTGCGGCCCACCGACCGCAGGTTCACCTGCCGCACACCACCACACCACACCACTGTCAGCACACCACGCCACACCACCACACCTCCGACAGGTGCGCGAACCGCTTGCGGCCCACCGACCGCAGGTTCACCTGCCGCACACCACCACACCACACCACTGTCAGCACACCACGCCACACCACCACACCTCCGACAGGTGCGCGAACCGCTTGCGGCCCACCGACCGCAGGTTCACCTGCCGCACACCACCACACCACACCACTGTCAGCACACCACGCCACACCACCACACCTCCGACAGGTGCGCGAACCGCTTGCGGCCCACCGACCGCAGGTTCACCTGCCGCACACCACCACACCACACCACTGTCAGCACACCACGCCACACCACCACACCTCCGACAGGTGCGCGAACCGCTTGCGGCCCACCGACCGCAGGTTCACCTGCCGCACACCACCACACCACACCACTGTCAGCACACCACGCCACACCACCACACCTCCGACAGGTGCGCGAACCGCTTGCGGCCCACCGACCGCAGGTACACCTGCCGCACACCACCACACCACACCACTGTCAGCACACCACGCCACACCACCACACCTCCGACAGGTGCGCGAACCGCTTGCGGCCCACCGACCGCAGGTTCACCTGCCGCACACCACCACACCACACCACTGTCAGCACACCACGCCACACCACCACACCTCCGACAGGTGCGCGAACCGCTTGCGGCCCACCGACCGCAGGTTCACCTGCCGCACACCACCACACCACACCACTGTCAGCACACCACGCCACACCACCACACCTCCGACAGGTGCGCGAACCGCTTGCGGCCCACCGACCGCAGGTTCACCTGCCGCACACCACCACACCACACCACTGTCAGCACACCACGCCACACCACCACACCTCCGACAGGTGCGCGAACCGCTTGCGGCCCACCGACCGCAGGTTCACCTGCCGCACACCACCACACCACACCACTGTCAGCACACCACGCCACACCACCACGCCTCCGACAGGTGCGCGAACCGCTTGCGGCCCACCGACCGCAGGTTCACCTGCCGCACACCACCACACCACACCACTGTCAGCACACCACGCCACACCACCACACCTCCGACAGGTGCGCGAACCGCTTGCGGCCCACCGACCGCAGGTTCACCTGCCGCACACCACCACACCACACCACTGTCAGCACACCACGCCACACCACCACACCTCCGACAGGTGCGCGAACCGCTTGCGGCCCACCGACCGCAGGTTCACCTGCCGCACCACACCACCACACCACACCACTGTCACCAGGGGCGCAACAACAGGTGGGGGGAGGATATTTTGCCCCCACCCCCTCTGAAACCTTGAAGTGGGGGCAAACGGGGGCAAAGAAAGTGCTGTGTAATCAATTTTTTGATAATAAAACTGCTTAAGGGTGTGCGTCCCATTTCAGGTCAAGACTTTATATTTACAGTAATTACAGATAAACTTGTAGACTTTTTCAATTGTTTAAGATTCACGAAATGAAAAATATGTACAGCGCATGCTTTTTGCATAATTAGCTGCCAAAGTTTAATTATTTACGTTTTTGGGTTGTACAAATAAGGAGAATTTAATTTATTGCAGAACTGTAACTTTTTAGGTTTAACTGCAATGCCACAGGCTACTTCAAGAAATGGTTTGAATTTATTTCAGAAAACATTAATTTTACCTGGCATTCAAAAATTCTCAAATTTGGTACGATTTTGACAGCTAAGAAACATGAAATGAGTTTTTGTGATAGAAATGTTAACCATATCACGAAGTAGCCAGTGGCATAGCAATTAAACCTTAAAAGTTTCAGTTCTGCAATAAATTAAATTCTCCCTATTTATACAACCCAAAAACGTTAAAAATGTAACTTTGGCTGCTAATAATGCAAAAAGTACGCGCTGTATATAATTTTTCATTTCGGGAAAGTTAAACAATTGAAATAGTCTAAAAGTTGATCAGTGATTAATATAAATATAAAATCATGACCTGAAATGGGAGGCACCCCCTTAAATAGCACCATTTTCCACCTTGAAATACAAATTTTCCCGGGGGAGGACCCCCGGACCCCCAGCTTCAATGGGGGGGATCGATGATTCTTAATATAAAGGTATATTGCCCCCCCCCCCCTTGGAAATTTTGTTGTTGCGCCCCTGACTGTCACCACACCATACACCACACCGCAGAGCCACGGTCGTCACACGCGCGGGGGACAGAGGGGAGGACAATCCGGAGTACTGCGATAACAAAATAGCTGAAATTCTCGTCAATCATAATATTAATGTTGAATCCATAAAAAACAACACTACTGGTTACATGTAAAGACCGGACAAATTCGCGGGTTCACTTTGTGATATGCTAAAATTCAAATAATTATACCGTTGCGCTGCTTCTGCTACTGGTTCACTTGTTACTAGGAAAGGAATCTCGGCCAGTTAGAGACCATCAATCAAAGAAGTATCCAATCACAAGTTACCCACTTGAGACGCCTCGTAATTCAGTACCCAATGAACGGGCGCCGTTTGCCCAAGTAGGCAGAGGATCGTGGAGTCTATCCTGAAGGTCATTGAAGTCGCGAATTTTTCCAGTCTAGTTATATTAAGTCTAGATCGGATCATGTATCGGTAAACATATTATCTTATTTAAAATTTAAAAAAAAATACTTGGTCTGTGGTTCCAGATACTTGATTTTATGCAACACTAAGTTTTAAATATTTTATTAATTAGGCAGATGTGGGGGAAAACACTTATATTTTTACTAGGTCAATAACTTGTAAAAATTTTGACTGCAAAAAAAAAAAAAAGGAATGGGATGGAGTTATTTAGAATGCATCTTCAACAATGCCAACCTCGTTCACAATCCACGTAAGTTTTCAACTTAAAAAACATTCTTGCACGCAGCTACTGCAACTTAAAACTTCAAAACTTATTTTTTTCTTTCGGCCAATTAAGGCATTGGAATGTTTAAGCACCCCAGCACCTGACACCCGTCACAAGTCCTGCACTCCCCGCATTAGGGCGGCCTCTTCAGGAGATGGCCCAGGCATCGCCACGTGGCGGGGTGAACCTGCACTCAACTGTGATGGTCTGCATTTGTACGCTGAGGAAAGCCGAGTAGTTTTTCTTTTGACGTGACAACGTCTAATAAATCTATGAACGCCGGTTGCACGCACGAAAAAGTGTCCCGTTACGCTGTGTCCCGTTACGCTCATTTCACGCTTGCGCCGCATCTATCTCTCTTCCACCCGATTGGAACAACCATCGATTTGACTTTTTCGAGGCACATTAAACTTGAAACACGCCCATTCGTTTCCTACTTTTCCGATCATCGTCCTATCCTTAACAGAATGACACAGATTGGAAGAAGTTAAATAGCAAACATGTATAAAAGTTACAGTTAAAATAATCTCTTCGTTAAAGTAATAAACATATTTGAATTAATGAGTGAAAATAAAAGTAAATTTATCAATTAAATTGTAGATTTCATTTCACTCCTTCTTTGTATTCATACAAAATAGTGATAATTCAATAAAAATGATTCAATTTTATTCATAAAAGTATGCAATCAATTCATCAATGTTTTGTTATGACGTTGTCACGTTAAACTATCGTCCGTAAACCGACTTTACAGACAATGATATTTTTAGGAGAGTGAAAATGGCTAAATAGCATTTCCAGCATATTATTTAAGCTAGAAACACCTGGTAACAATATATTTGAAATCACTCAAAACGGACTTCAATTACACAATTCCGAGACGACAGAACTCTTTTTTCGCCGACCTCCACGTTCACCTAACATAACACCAGGCGAATTGTTTTTCCTTTTTAGGGCTCTACAAAAAGATCGTGTCTACGTTCCGCCGCTACCTAATGAGACACATAATTGAAGAGGCTATTTCTTCCGTTAATCCGGGACGTGTTAACCAAAGTGTGGTAAGAACTGGACCAAGTGTAACTTAAAAGGTGCACATGTTGAACGGGAAACCTTTTCACAGACGAGAGAGCCAAACGCCCGATCGTGCATCTTCGGTTTTTTTTTTTTTGTTCATTGTAAATGTGTTGATAAAGGGATATTAATGGTCAATTAGGTTAGGTTAGCTACATTATAAATACTTTAAAACATTGTGGACGGTTGATTTGGTTAGGATAGCTAACCTAAAAAAACGAGCATGAACTTCGGGTTTTGGCTCTCTCGTTTGTGAAAAAGAAGGCTTCCCATGTGTAAGAGTGTACGGCGCTGTCGGCCGCTGGTTCACGGCTGGCCGACTGGCGCTGCTGTCGCTCCACTGGGCCGTGGCCTCGGTGTCGGCTTACAGCCAGTGTTCCGTTACCTGCCCGAGCACGGCCTGGGAGACACCACGCTCTGCATTCCCTAGTGTGGGCTCTCTACGACAACCATCTGAGGGCCAACTGGTAGTTCCGTCCCATCTCAGCTATCGGCACGCGGCATTTGGTGGGAGTGATTCCGTTAATGGAACATGGAGTCGCACGGGACGGAAACGTGTAACCACGGTGCGGCCATCTTGTGGCGGATGGCGCGAACGAAAGTTCACAAAGCCAAAGGGGAAACTTCGTAGTTTTAACTGCCATATCCAATTATTGCTTTTTCCGCTATCTGTAACTGACATTTTAACCAACAATGTTAAAATTTTGTAAACAGTTCGGTTTCTCTTATTTAAACCACACAACTTAATACAAATACTGAATTATGGAACAATAATGTGTCTTATTAAATCACTGAAATCCACAAAAGCTTGTAAGTCATTCAAAATATATATTTAAAATGAAATTTAATATAATAAAAAAAAAACATGCTCGAGAACTCACAATAAATTATATTTATCAAAATGAAATAAATTGTTTAATTAATCAAATACACAGTAATTTTGATAAATGATTTTTAAATTTTAAAATGATTTTAATGTTAATAATACAGCACTTTAATGAAAAAATTAATTTTTTTCGTGCTATGTATGAAACATTTTTTTAAAAATTTTCTATGGATTAAAAATTTAAATTTAAGAATTTTCAATAATTTTTATGAACCCCTCAATACACTCATGATATTTGAATATATGCAAATTTCTAATGAGTCGACACATTTAGGCTTGCATTCAAAAACTTTTTTTTAAAGTTAATTCTCTTTTTTTTTAATCTCTTCATTAAAATTAGCAAAAACAAAATATTTTGAGCACTGTCAGGGCCTCGAGTGGTTCCAAACCCAACATTAACTTTAAGCACACCAGATGAAACCCTTGCAATATTGTTAGCAGAGGCACTTGCAATGTCAGCCGGCGGACAGCCACGCTCTGCTACCACTCGCTCGGTGCCGTACCTGCGGGCGGGCGGCGAGGTGCACCAGCCACAACTCGGCGTCCCCGGGCGCCTTGGCGGTGCAGGTGAGCTTGTCGGCGGAGGCGCCCAGGAAGTAGCCCCGCGCCTCGTTGCGCAGCGCCCAGCGCCCGCTGCCGTCGGCCGCCACGGAGATGTGGAAGCGGCAGCCCGGCTCGCGCTCCTCGCCCTCGCACGCCACGTTGCCGAACGAGTCGACGGCGAGGTACTTGTCGAGGTGGGAGCGCAGGAAGATGGCGGGGTCGCCTCCGCCGCTGGACGCCGGCTCCAGCGTCCACACCTGCTTCTTCTTCAGCGACGCGCCGTTCGCGTTGATCTTGAAGCCGAACGTCTCCGCCGTCAGGTAGCGGTACTTCGAGTTGATCAGGCCGATGGTCCAGCACGCCTTCGAGCCGGCCATGTCACCGCCGTTCATCTCCACCCCGTGACCGTTCACGCCGTTCATGGTCGCGTCGTCAGTGCCTGCAACACCACAATAATGTTCGCAGGCTTTCAGGACCATTGTCTTAAGTGGCTTGGCTTCTGGGTTGTAGACATAGGTAACTAAATGCTCCCTGATGACGTCGGTGAATTATTCGCCAAGGACAAGGCTACAACCCAGAAGCCCTCCTTGTCACCGTGATAAGAGACCAACTACGTGTATTTATTAAACGCTAATCATAATCCCTTGTGGGTCCACGCTTGGCCATATTGCAAGTGAAGATATTCGTGTGAGTAAATAATTAATTTAAAACAGAACCGTGAAAAAGTCAACGTAGTACAAAGTAAACTGGTAAACTCTTGCAGCAATCACATTGTACACGTGAATGAACCTCGCGGTGAAAGCTGCAACGAAAGCAACTGCTGTAGCTCCCCTCCTGCAATGCGAGAAGCTGGCCAGGAGAGTTAGGGGACGTGTGAGCTGGATCCAGGTGGGGTAGCAGTCGGAGGGGAGCCATCGAGGGTGGCTCCTCAGGGGAGCTATTTCGGACCACCTTATCGACGACCAGCACCAAAGAGGGGGAGGGGGGGGGGGGGAACACCGCCGCAACGCACGCAACAAGAAAAGCGCCAGCCTATCTTCGACACGTGAATTAAGAGGCCACTCCAGTGTTTCAGGGGCGCTACGCAACCCGCGTTATCCTCGTAAGATTCAATGCTATTTTCATTTTGCTTATAACTAACTAATATAGATTTCGAAATGATGCTTGCTTGATATGTAAGACAACGATGCTCTTATCAAAGCCCCCTTTCTTCAAAAACGTGCATAAATTATTGTTTAAACCTAGACAATACACTTATGCATATTAGTAAAGATTAGTATAAAACCATAATTTATGCACTTTTTGAAGAAATGGGCTTTGATAAGAGCATCGTTGTCTTACATATCAAGCAAGCATCATTTCGAAATCTATATTAGTTAGTTAGTTATAAGCAGAATGAAAATAGCATTGAATGTAATGAGGTTAACGCGGGTTGCGTAGTGCCCCTGAAACACTGGAGTGGCCTCTCAAGGTCGTGGCCCGCTGGACAGCTGCGGGTCTGACTGCACCTGAAAGGGTCCGCGGCACGCCACTCACCCGTCCAAGCCGGGCCTATCTCGTGAGCACAATGAGCGGTGCTGGGCTCCGATTGGCGGCCAATTAGCCGATGATATCACGCACAAGGGCATTTGCGACTGCTGAAGGACAAGTTGCACTTCTGTTTCAATAGAAGAGATGGTTCGACTGATGGTTTGCATCGCGCGAATATGGAAATGACCAGGGAAGTAAAATATATGTAGATTCTCGAAGGGGGGTCCATGTACCCCTCAAAATCGTCCCCCCCCCCCACTTAGAAATAGGTTACGTCTATTTTAAATTTAATTTTGAGCTATTTTAACTGCATTTTCCTAATTATTTCCACTTCAAAACATTTTCAAATGACCATCTTCATGACATTAAGTAAACCTCAACGTCGGGAATAAAATGAACTCAGTTTTCAGATTGTTGGTCAATATTCTAACTATTGTTTGATAAACCCTCAACCCCCCCCCCCTCACATTTTTTTCCCCCCTACATTAATGCTCATCTGGAAATCTTTTAAACAGAACCACTTAATACTTTCACAGAATACAGACGTGACATCTGGACTTATTTTAAACCCAAATGGTAAAAACCTATTATACATTATTCTATTAATTTTTAAAAAATGAAAACTTGAGTTAAGTGAACACAGTTGGTAACAGCCTGAAGGAAGTTTTTCTCATACTTTCAGATCCGAAAGGCTTAAAAGAACTGAGTTTCTGTGACTAGGTTTAACGAAATTTTAAACTTAACAATGAAATGGCTCCTATAAAAGCAACAAAAAAAACTTGAGAAAATACTAAACCCTGGCTTTGGACCTGATTTTCGACAAGAAATTTTATTAAAATACCCATCTTGTTAAAATTTTGCAAACTTTGGTTTGCACCTTCCTGTAGATGGCAGCACCTTAGTTACACATTTCCGTTCCATTTCTTCCGTCGCAGTCACATAATTACTCCCACCAAAAAATAATGCCGTATACCGAGAGCCAAGATACTATATCCCCTGGAAGCTGCATCGTCCTCGTCCTTGTTTCCCGGTCGTCCTGACAGATGGGCGAGCGAGGGGAGGGGAGGGGCAGGCGCTATTTCCGGAGCAGCGGCGGGGACATTCGATCGCGGCCGGGAACTACCGGGGTGGCTCTCACAGACCCGCAGTCTGGTCGGGGCGTGACCTATGGCATCGCGGGCGGTGCTGTGTGCGCGGCAAGGGTAGTAGAGACAGCCTCTGTCGAGCCGAGCTCCACAGCGGCCGAGTGAATAGTGGCTACTTACGTATCAACGACACCGCAGCTACACATTTGGCGGTTATTTAAGAGGCCGCTCCAGTGTTTCAGGGGCACTACGCAACCCGCGTTAACCTCATAACATTCAATGTTTTTTTTTTTTTTTCATTTTGCTTATAACTAATTAACTAATATAGATCTCGAAATGATGCTTGCTTGATATGTAAGACAACGATGCTCTTATCAAAGCCCCTTTCTTCAAAAACGTGCATAAATTATTGTTCAAACCTAGACAATACACTTATGCATATTAGTAAAGATTAGTATAAAACCATAATTTATGCACGTTTTTGAAGAAAGGGGCTTTGATAAGAGCATCGTTGTCTAACATATCAAGCAAGCATCATTTCGAGATCTATATTAGTTAATAAGTTATAAGCAAAATGAAAATAGCATTGAATCTTATGAGGTTAACGCGGGTTGCGTAGTGCCCCTGAAACACTGGAGTGGCCTCTAAGTGCCGCCAATCTACACCTACAAATTTTTTTGCGACAATTTTTAAAAAAATAGTAGTCAATCGGATGGTTGGGTTATTTTTATTTATTTATTTTTTATTTATTATAATTATTTGAGTGTTAAATTTAAAAAAATGCTATAAACCAGTTTACAAGGTTGGTTAGGTTAGGTTAGATACATTAAAAAAAATACTCTAAAATGTCTAAAATGGTTAGGAATCCCCTATTACAATTTGGCTAACGTAACCAACCAAAAAGGACAACTTCTACGTAAGTACCGAAGTGTTGTTAATTTGAATGGTTGAATTACGTGTAACTGTAATGAGTCGGGCTATCCTGCCACAGGTGACAGCACTGCGTGGGACAACAGGTGGTCACGTGACGGGCGTGTGACGAGACAACAGGTGGTCACGTGACGGGCGTGTGACGAGACAACAGGTGGTCACGTGACGGGCGTGTGACGAGACAACAGGTGGTCACGTGACGGGCGTGTGACGAGACAACAGGTGGTCACGTGACGGGCGTGTGACGAGACAACAGGTGGTCACGTGACGGGCGTGTGACGAGACAACAGGTGGTCACGTGACGGGCGTGTGACGAGACAACAGGTGGTCACGTGACGGGCGTGTGACGAGACAACAGGTGGTCACGTGACGGGCGTGTGACGAGACAACAGGTGGTCACGTGACGGGCGTGTGACGAGACAACAGGTGGTCACGTGACGGGCGTGTGACGAGACAACAGGTGGTCACGTGACGGGCGTGTGACGAGACAACAGGTGGTCACGTGACGGGCGTGTGACGAGACAACAGGTGGTCACGTGACGGGCGTGTGACGAGACAACAGGTGGTCACGTGACGGGCGTGTGACGAGACAACAGGTGGTCACGTGACGGGCGTGTGACGAGACAACAGGTGGTCACGTGACGGGCGTGTGACGTCACTTGCGACATCAGTTATCACAGATTCACGTCGGAGTGTGACAATCCTCCACAGCCTGGGAAACAACTATCATGTATACTGCTACAATAACAACCAAAAGAATTTATCCCCTTTTTTTAGCAAAAAAAAAAACCACGCAGCTAATCCATATTATACATACATATATAGTATAATTGTATAGATAATTTCTTATTAAAAGGTAAAAAATAATTTGAATTAAAATAGATTATTGTTGATTTAATTGCATTTATATATTATTGAATATCTGTCTGTCTGATGAAATATTTGTGTGTTTGAAATCTTATGATTACAATTATAACCTGGCATGTATTTTATCTCACTGATGAGAGATATACCAATAAAACCAATTTTTTTACAACCAAGTGCAACCAACGATTGATATATTTTTTTATTGCATGATGAGATAATTAAAGAAAAAAATCAACGTGAGATTTTTCTCACGAGGACATAAACTAGTTTACTTTTAAAAAAAACAAAAAGCCGGAAAAATAACAGTGCGTTGCGACTTTTTAAAGACGACTTTAAAAAATGCTAAACGATCAGGAGTGGGGTGTTCCACGACAGTAAATAAACAGCGGCACACTTTGCAGTCCATTCATTGCAATGTTTGTTACAACTGTGAACTTAGCTGGTTGTTACCGTTCCAGTGGATTGTTGAAGCGAGCAGATTCACTTGTAACGCGCTTGGAGTTTTCTTCTGAAACATGGTTTTGTCCACACCAGGTCGGCAAGAAGTTACCTGCCCGTCTACAGTCCAAGAACGTCGGTTGCAACCACGGCGCGGTTAAAGCAGAAATTCGTTAGAAAATTGGAACAACGAGCAGTTCAGAGGAAGATCTACTCCGCTCCGAATAATTTTAACGAATCTCCATAAAGTTCTGAAAGTTTCGAAAAAAAAAAAAAAAAAAAAACGTATCTTGCGAGCTCTATCTTATCTATGAATCACAATATAAATGGCAATTAGCAACCATTAAGGGTATGTCGTTATTTTATATTTACGTTCAACACCATTATGTAAACGTCATGGACTATTTGAATGGCCGAACTTTAATCAAAATTAAAAACGTATGTGTATATATTATTGTGCATTCTTTTCACATGATTAGCTGTAAAAAGTTGAATATATATTATTGTGCATTCTTTTCACACGATTAGCTGTAAAAAGTTGAATTTTAAACAATTTCGTGCAGCATGGTGAGAACCAAATGGTAAAGTAACTGAAAATATTTTTTGTGTTTTAAGGCATTCCTGGTGGCCATCCGTGATACGGTTTTAATTCTCACAAAATTTCATTTTATTTATCAATTGAAAATCATAAAAATTCTGATTTTAAAGTCTAGGTAAAATTAAATAATTTGTTTCTGAGAGATATTAAACCATATTACATACTAGCCAGTAAAATTGACTGAACATAAATAGTCTAATTTTATATTCCATTTCATTCTTCTTATCCATACTTAGTGGAAACATTAAAAATGCAACTTTGCCAGATACTTTACAGCAAAACGTATGCTACACATATACATACATACAATTTTGTTAACTTTCAACCACTCACTCAAGAGAGACAGCAAGTTTATGTGGGATGTAAATAGCAAATATAAAATAATGACTAGAAATTGGACCACGAAAGTATTCACAGCACTGAACAGAAACCATACTACATCAGGTCATAGTTGCCATGTTCTTACAACGTCATTGAAGATAATCAGACCCGTGGAAGTTGCTCACATCTCTTCATCAACTAGAAGAGAGCTGAAGATCTTCAAACGGCTGAACAGATTTTCTTGAACCATAGCTAAGAAAACTCTCGGTCAAGTCACTTTTCAAACACAAAAAATACCTAAAATCAAAATAGGTTCGTTCGTTTGGGAGTTACGATGCCACAGACAGATACAGACACACACTTGACTTGAAACACCCCTCTGTTTGCGTCGGGGTTAAAAAAAAAAAAAAAAACTAGAAAACTAGAAAACTTCCAACACGCAAAAAAATTTGGATGTCGCAATCTCATCTGTCCGTCCGTCAAAAGTATACAAACAATTGGCGGAAGGATGGAATTTTTCGGGCCATCTCATTGGCTGGAGGTCGCGCGATTCACGGACGGACTATTGTAATTTCGGTTTCCGACTGCGTGCTTAGTTTACGGCCATTCGAATGTTGACCACACGCGACATGCTGTCTTCCAGGTTGTTCAGACTGTCTGCATATTCCTTCACGGCTCCCGTGCCGACGAGTGAAGTATGACTTAAATAATCCAGCGCAAAGTTGAACAGGCGTCACAAACAAACAAAAAATTAAATCAATAAATAAAAATAAACACCAGTTACACTGCGTTCAGGCCCGCCAACCCGGGCACACAAACTGCGCGCACAGCTCCAGAAAAAAAAAAAACTTTGCGATTTGAAAATTTGTCAAAATGTTTTCAGTGTTGTCTGTTAACGAAAAGCATTTACGAACATGGATTAGATAGTAGTCCCGTACCCCATTTAGTTTTAAAACATCATATTTAGAAGAGTGAAATTGGTTACTAAAAAGCGTGTTTTTTTTTTTTTTTTCAAAATAACTCTTAGGCATGAAAGCCCCAGAGGAACTACTAACTCCACCTGTATCTTCGTTTCTCTGCAACGTGTCTTGGTCGCCTCTCAGATCTGACAGTTTATTCCGACCTTACGGCCGGCATTCTCGCGTTCCCCTCCCACATATGCGCCCTAATAGGGTAGGGTGGGAGTACCTTCCAGTTCGCTTTTAATAATATTCCAGAGCTTTAAGAAAAACAGAACTGCTAGGGATCGCTCCCTGTTGTTTGATCGGGAAGGTGTTAGACCAGCGGCTGGGGCCACCAACCCAGCACAGTCGCCGCCTCAGTTCCTCTACCCCAGATCTGACAGTTGCCACGGCCCTGCGCATAGAGGCGACACCGCGCTAGAAGCACCAGCCAGAGTCGCACTTATCACCCCGCCTCGCCGACACACACACACCCCTGTGTCCTGGACACACCGCGTCACTTCACTCCAAGCAGATCCGCGCAAGGTAAGTGTAAGTGCAAGACCCGTCTCACAAGAAACGCTAATTTCTTTAAAGACTTTTTGACGTGACAACGCCTAATAAATCGATGAACGCCGGCTGCACGCACGAAAAAGTGTCCCGTTACGCACATTTTTTCCGTTGCGCTGTGTCCCGTTACGCTCATTGTACGCTTGCGCCGCACCGACAGAAGTGAAAACTTAAAACTTTGTTTATAAATGTGTAATATGAAATAATTTCTACGTCAAATGTACGTAAGAAAATGAATCTGATTAATAGTATAATTTGAAGTATTTATTCTTTCATTATTAAAATAAAAATGATTCAATTTTATTCATAAAAGTATGCAATCATTTCATCAATGTTTTGTTATGACGTTTTCACGTTAAACTATCGTCCGTAAACCGACTTTACAGACAACCAATTTTTGATCAAGTATTTAACACGATTACCTCCATTTCATTTCAAGGGCGTACAAGGAAATCTCACAAGTTTTTAAACCAAAGTTAAATGAAAAAAAAAAAAATACTTTTTTGTATATTCAGCTGTGTGTGTGTGTATGTATGTGTGTGTATGTGTGTGTGTGTATGTATGTGTGTGTGTGTGTGTGTGAGATATTGGCATAAAAATAAAAATGATTCAATTTTATTCATAAAAGTATGCAATCATTTCATCAATGTTTTGTTATGACGTTTTCACGTTAAACTATCGTCCGTAAACCGACTTTACAGACAACCAATTTTTGATCAAGTATTTAACACGATTACCTCCATTTCATTTCAAGGGCGTACAAGGAAATCTCACAAGTTTTTAAACCAAAGTTAAATGAAAAAAAAAAAAATACTTTTTTGTATATTCAGCTGTGTGTGTGTGTATGTATGTGTGTGTATGTGTGTGTGTGTATGTGTGTGTGTATGTATGTGTGTGTGTGTGTGAGATATTGGCATACGTGCATGGTACCTACACTTGTTAAATGTAATGCGCAACAGTATTAAGAATACACACACAAGGTCATGTACACCGATCTGCCAAAATTTTTTTTTTCTTTAACTCGGCTTTGTAGGTTTTCCTAGTACGTCCAACACGGTTTGTACCGTCGCAGATATGCTCCAAGTGTAGAGAGAACAGATGAGTCGAAGGGGGGTAATGGGAGGGGGGGGGGGGCAGGGTTGCTACGAGCTAATTCCCCGACTGCACGTCTTCGTAAACAATTAAAATAATGTATGGTAATTGAGATCATATTTCATTAAATATTAGAACGAAAAGAATATTAATTTAATGATTTACAAGTGCTTAGCTTACATGAATGAAGACGAGCCCACTAAACGTTCATTTAAATATATATATTTTTACCTATCTTTACCTGTCAAAGGTTGCACATAGGTATTGTCTCCGGTGTTCCGTGGTGGTGCAGAGCGGCGGTATGCTCTAATCTCAGAGGGAACATGTACTCGTACTTGACGGAGCTGAGACCCCCCCTAAAGCCACCGAGTGTGTTTGTAAACACTGCGGGAGGGGGGCAGGACAGGATGCATGCACACGGTACCTGCAGCGGGGGCCAAGATGAAAGATCCAGACCGCGGCCAGGGAGATCTGGACCTTTGATCTTGTAGCTTCTGCGTCCGGGCGCGCACTGGCCGGGCAGCGGCGCTGCAGCATCGAGCCGGCACCTGCGCGCATGCGCATTGCGCCCGCACCGGCCAGGCTATACCCCCTCCCCTCTCCTCCACCTCCCTCCCCACAGACGAGACAGCCGAGCAACCGATCGCGCATCTTCGGTTGTTTTTTGACGTGAGAACGTCTAATAATAATAATAGTTTCTTAGTTTCTTAGGTGCTGACAGTGCAACCACTCACCACCAGGGGCGCTTGCGTCCCTGGTCACTAAATCCAGTCCTGGACAAATAGCAAAGCGGACCACGAGTCCAAGTGCCCAACCCCCGCGTGGTAGACTCTTTTCTACTCTGTCCAACACTTCATCCAGACCATCCTCTGTCTCCTGTGAATTCCTACACGTAATGGCATGCCAAATTGCATCCCGCATGAATGTGCCCAGGGTTTTCCCTGTGTCCATGCAGGTTTTACCTGGGCCCAACCTATCTCCAGTTATAGTCTAGATTTAAGAGTGAGGGGAGTTAGTCATGGCGCCAATCGCTGCCATGGCTGGCCAATCCCCTCCTAGCACATGATGCATGCGACCCTCTCCCTGCATGGCTAATCCCAGCATGACCAGGCGCATAGGCTTCGGCCTGAGACGCACATAGGTCCCTCCCTAACCCGGACCTCTCCAAAATACACTTAGTTTTAGTTAGGTTAGGAAAAAAAAAACGTCTAATAAATCGCCGCATCTATCTCTCTCTCTTCCACTCGACTGTTTATAAAGTGAAGTGACAAGTTAATGTGGTTTTCATTGCTTATTACAACAACAATTTCGGCAATAAAGGTTAATTATTCTTGCATTTTAAAAATCTGATTACTAGTATAATTTCAAATATTTATTATTTTATTATTAAAATAAAAAGGATTCAATTTTATTCATAAAGTATGCAATCATTTCATCAATGTTTTGTTATGACGTCGCGTTAAACTATCGTCCGTAAACCGACTTTTTTTTTTGTGACTCGATTCAGACCGTATCACCACCTTATCCTTATAAGAGTGAAAACGGTTGAAATGCGTGTTTTAAGAACACATGTTTAGGCATGACATCTTGCAAGCCCTCGAGGGACCTGCACTACCCCTGCGTGTAGTGTCGTGGTTAGCGCTCGGCCCCACAGACGAGAAGTCCCGTCAGCAGACCCCTGGATGCAGACGGGTCGATACCACAACGCCGAAATACCAACAACGCCGAAATACCAACAACGCCGAAATACCAACAACGCCGAAATACCAACAACGCCGAAATACCAACAACGCCGAAATACCAACAACGCCGAAATACCAACAACGCCGAAATACCAACAACGCCGAAATACCAACAACGCCGAAATACCAACAACGCCGAAATACCAACAACGCCGAAATACCAACAACGCCGAAATACCAACAACGCCGAAATACCAACAACGCCGAAATACCAACAACGCCGAAATACCAACAACGCCGAAATACCAACAACGCCGAAATACCAACAACGCCGAAATACCAACAACGCCGAAATACCAACAACGCCGAAATACCAACAACGCCGAAATACCAACAACGCCGAAATACCAACAACGCCGAAATACCAACAACGCCGAAATACCAACAACGCCGAAATACCAACAACGCCGAAATACCAACAACGCCGAAATACCACAACGCCGAAATACCACAACGCCGAAATACCAACAACGCCGAAATACCAACAACGCCGAAATACCAACAACGCCGAAATACCACAACGCCGAAATACCACAACGCCGAAATACCACAACGCCGAAATACCACAACGCCGAAATACCACAACGCCGAAATACCACAACGCCGAAATACCACAACGCCGAAATACCACAACGCCGAAATACCACAACGCCGAAATACCACAACGCCGAAATACCACAACGCCGAAATACCACAACGCCGAAATACCACAACGCCGGAATACCAACAACGCCGAAATACCAACAACGCCGAAATACCAACAACGCCGAAATACCAACAACGCCGAAATACCACAACGCCGAATTACCACAACGCCGAAATACCAACAACGCCGAAATACCAACAACGCCGAAATACCAACAACGCCGAAATACCACAACGCCGAAATACCACAACGCCTAATGTCAAAGTTGACCACAACGCCGAAATACCATAACGCCGAATGTCAAAATTGACCACATCGCAGAAATACCATAACGCCGAATGTCAAAATTGACCACATCGCCAACAGCTAGAAAACTGCTGTGTACCACAACGCCGAAATAACAAATGAATGAATTTGTGTGTGTTTCTTAAATGTACCTTAACGCATAAATACCACAATCAAACCTAACCTAGCCTAATACAACCTAACCTAACTTAGCCTAGCCTAACCTAGTCTAACCTTTGTGGCAGTCCTGCAGTGACATTTTTCAGCGTTAGTGTATTTCGGCGTTGTGGTACACAGCAGTTTTCTATCTGTCGACGTTGTGGTCAATTTGGCATTTCGGCGTTATGGTACGTCCTCGATGCAGACCTCCGAGGCTGCCGACGGCCTCTAGGGGTAGGCGGCGGGCGGTCACATCAAACAGGGGCCGCCACGTCTGGCATTCCTGCTCGGCAGGGAATCTTATCGCAGCTTCCCCGGATTACCGACCGAGGCGCTCACATCTGCCGGATTAGCGAGCTCCAGGCTCTCGTGAAGTCGATTAATTACCGTCGCCGCACTGCCGACTGTGTGTACCCTAATCGCGCGAGAAACTTCACCTTATCGAGCATTCCATGGCCTCCCGGGGCAAACACACGAGACTTCACAGACAGAGGGATAGGAAATATGTAGCGAATATACATATATGAAACAAGTACGAGTGTATGCTGTGCGAGTGTACGAGTGTATGCTGTGCGAGTGTACGAGTGTATGCTGTGCGAGTGTACGAGTGTATGCTGTGCGAGTGTACGAGTGTATGCTGTGCGAGTGTACGAGTGTATGCTGTGCGAGTGTACGAGTGTATGCTGTGCGAGTGTACGAGTGTATGCTGTGCGAGTGTACGAGTGTATGCTGTGCGAGTGTACGAGTGTATGCTGTGCGAGTGTACGAGTGTATGCTGTGCGAGTGTACGAGTGTATGCTGTGCGAGTGTACGAGTGTATGCTGTGCGAGTGTACGAGTGTATGCTGTGCGAGTGTACGAGTGTATGCTGTGCGAGTGTACGAGTGTATGCTGTGCGAGTGTACGAGTGTATGCTGTGCGAGTGTACGAGTGTATGCTGTGCGAGTGTGCGAGTGTATGCTGTGCGAGTGTGTGCGAGTGTATGCTGTGCGAGTGTGTGCGAGTGTATGCTGTGCGAGTGTGTGCGAGTGTATGCTGTGCGAGTGTATGCTGTGCGAGTGTGCGAGGGTATGCTGTGCGAGTGTACGAGTGTATGCGAGTGTGTGCGAGTGTACAAGTGTATGCTGTGCGAGTGTGTGCGAGTGTACAAGTGTGTGCGAGTGTACAAGTGTATGCTGTGCGAGTGTACAAGTGTAAGCGAGTGTGCACTAACGCTAACCAAACATGCCGTCCAGCGCTGCTGTTCCCGGCAAGTAACCAGGTGGCTGGTGAAGTACATAACAATTAATTGTTAAGACATGGCGTCGAGAACCCTTCAACGAGTGTTCGACTCTGGGGCTTTATCCGATACAACAATCCCCTCCCCCCACCCTCGAGTGCGCTCCAAGGCCGGGCGCTGCTCTTTTGTTCTTCTGGACGTCCTGATCTCGAGTGGGCGCAGGGTGTCCACAAGGAAAAAAAATATTTCGTACCAATTTAGGCAAGAAAAAAGCAATAGATTTGAAAAAAAAAGTACTAAATTATAATTTGTTATGGTTTTTAACAATTCAGGAAGTTATTATGACATTGCAATGCTCTATATCACACCACACACAAATACATTCCATAGTTTTTTTAAAAATAATTACGCTTAGTAATAAAACATATTGGAGTTACTGTAATATTATTATGTTACAGAAAAAAAGTACTAGATCTGAGCGTAAATGTACTACACCGCTAAAAAAAACTTATGAAAGTACTAGATCTAGTACGAACAAGGGCGTAGCCAGGGAGGGGGGGGGGTTAGGGGTTCAAACCACCCCCCCCCCTTAGCCACAGAACTTTAATATTTTATTTATCACTCAAATTTCATATTAAAATTAATAAAAAATTTACCATTTACAATATTTAAATTAAAGTACCGAAAACTGCTAAAATAGCACTATTTTACACCTTAAAATCCTAATTTTTCAGGGGGAGGACCCCCGGACCCACAGGCTTTAATACGGGAGAGGGGGGGGGGGGGCGCCATGCTTCTTAACACCCCCCCATACACAAATCCTGGCTACGCCACCGAGTACGAAAGTACTGGGCGCAATGTGACCTCTCACGGGCCTCGCTCTGGAAGGGTTGTGGGAGAGGAGATGGAGGCGAGATGGAGGCGAGATGGAGGCGAGATGGAGGCGAGGTGGAGGCGAGGTGGAGGCGAGATGGAGGAGAGGTGGAGGAGAGGTGGGAGGAGCGCACGGCCGCCGGAAGGACTCGAGGCAGTATCGATTACCGTCGCTGGACCGAGGTGCCAGTCTCGCCGCCTGCATCCTGCCCGCAGCATCCAGCATTTCAGACGAGCGACTGCGCGCGTGGAGTTACACCAGGCGACGACTGTTCACTCCCAACAGGGTGTTGAAGCTAGGTACTGCAGTTCGTCCAATCACACATGTATAAATAATGCCGTAGCTAGTGACGGTCGCCGGAAGGGGGTGTAAGCTTTTGGACATACGCCATTGCTAAGCACATGTATGTGTGTAGAAGAAAAATACAAAAAACACAAATTAAACAGGAATAAGGTCAACAAACAAAGAAAAACAAAGAAAAATGACAACAGCAATTTTTGCTTGATTTGTGTTTTTTGTGTTTTGTTTTTTTGTAGTTTTCTTCTACAGACATACATGTGCTTAGCAATGGCGTATGTCCAAAAGTTTACATCAAGTCATGCACTCCCATTGCACAAATCTTTCAAAGATAATAAGACAAAATACATGGGGTGCGGCCGCCTAAGTGCTGCAAGTGAAACTTCACAGATATACAGTGAGCTGCACTAATGTGTGGTCTCACGCAAACACGACTTCTAACGCCCCGCTCTGATCCTTGCCCTAAGAGCGTTGCACTTTTACGTTACGCTCTGATGACGTCATCGCCTCGTCTCACCCCACCGGCTAAAAAAAGCAGTTTCTGGTGTTGGCTAGTGTGTTGCGCTGATAAGTCGCGATGTATATGTTACTGCGACGCAAGTGATATGGGCCAGGAAGTGCGATTACAATATTTTATTTGAAAAATATTATGAATACATTCACACTTAATTTACAGTGTAGAATAAATAGCATTCAGTGCTGCCCTGCTTAGCTATAAAAATGATTTTATGCAGTCGTTGATTATGATAAGTTTTCATATTTCCTTTCAATTTCAATAGTTAATGACTATGTGGTCATAAAGCATTCTGCATGAAAAAAAAATTGAATGCAAAAAATTAATAATTATTTCAAATTATAAACTATTATTAGCAGCAGTCGATCACTATTAGTAAAAAACTATGCCATTAAATTAAGTGCTGTGTCAAACACGGTAAAAGAAAAATACTAAAGGATAGAGAACATGGGGACAAAAAACTGGAAAGCAAGATGGCGTCTTTCAGCTAAGTCGTATTATTATAAGTAAAATTGAAATATTAACAGACGATACTTTTAATTAAAGAGAGAAAATTTTTAACAATGTATTGTTCCAAATATTTCTATAAAAAAGTGTTTCAGATACATTTTTAAAACTGTTTATCACACTATAAAGTTGTGCTCTATTGCGCTTATCTGAAACAAGGACGGCGCTACTGGCAGTGTGCTAAAAACGTCGAGACAGTAACAAAGAAGACATAAAGCGACTTTGACACGAAGACAGCACAGACTAAAACAGAAAGCTTCATAAGACAACAATTACGACGTTGTGCTATTCATGTTTTTTGACATCGGCTGATTCTAGCTTGTGTGTGTTTTTGTATGTTCCTTTTGTACAATAATATTTTTTGATCCGATATTTAGGTTTTCTTACGACATACAGTGTACCCAGCAATGACGGCTGTCCAAAATACATCTTGAACCCATCAATGCCCATTGCCACGACCATTCAAAGAACAGTCACTGTTGCCAAATTTATATTACCCACATTAACATTTAAATTCTTATTTTGTGTATCAAAATTTTTAATGATTTAATGTACTATTAGTTAATATTTAATACCATAATTAACGTCTTGATAGTATTATTACAGTTGTAGCAATTTTGAAAGAATACATCAATTCTAAGTCCTACCTATTATTTCACAGTAGTTATTATTTTTTTTTTTAGCAGTCAGTGACCATTAATAAAAAGGCTTTCCATATGTTATGTTCCTATGGTCAAACAGCCACACATGTTACTATTTAAGATATAAAAAAATGTTATGACACAAAATGGTTTGAAACCAAGATGGCGTCTTTCAGTTACGTTTCCTTAGAAGTAAAAATTTAATACAATCTAATTATTCTATTTATGAAATACAAAAACAAGAAAATTTAATGTCTAAAATTCTCATTATACAATTTTTTTTAAATAAATAAATATTTTTAACGATATTTATTACATTATGAAATAGGGTATATCTGGCAACAGCGCCCGCTGAAGCAATTGCAAAGAGGCAGTAAATGCCCCATCACACCGCATCCTGCACACTTGGCGGTCGCGAGTGGAGGCCTACGCCACGGTCATTAAGGCCCACGTACAGCCAGGGCGTGTGTTCAGGCGCGGTGCTTCTGGCGCGGCATCGCCTCTAAGCGCATACGGCAACTGGCGGAGAAATGAAGGTTAACGTGTCAAGTGCTGTCAAGAAACTGTACCGGGTGCTTCATGACTTAATAATTACTCTGACAACACGGTGTTCATGCCATGCAGTACGTGCCTCGAAAAAGTCAAATCGATGGTTGTTCCAATCGAGTGGAAGAGAGATAGATGCGGCTCAAGCGTACGGGACACTTTTTCGGGCGTGCAGCCTGCGTTTTATCGATTTATTAGACGTTGTCACGTCAAAAAAACCGCCAAGCCTTACCATTTTAGAATTTTTCTGCTTCTTCCCGATTTTCGAGAATCCCCCATAGCAGCTGCCCAGATATAACATGATAGCTTACAAACACTGCAATGAGGTATGCCCGGGCAACGCAGGCGACGCTAGAGCTCTGACGAACAGCTGAGAGATGACGTACCTGGGTGCTTGTAGACTATCAGCACGCGAGTGGGACTCGTCCAGTCGCCACGAGACATCCCGACACGTACACTACTACACCGCACACAACATGGCCGCCGGGCATAGACATGGCACACACGGCCGGCTCGCTGTTCCTCCTTGGGCGCCCGCAGGCTTGCCAACCCAGCATTCATCACCACCTCTCACTCGGGAAGCCTTTTTTCCACAGACGAGAGAGCCAAACGCCCGATCGTGCATCTTCGGTTTTTTTTTTTTTTTAGTTCATTGTAAAAGGTTAGGTTAGCTACATTATAAATACCTACTTTAAAACATCGTGGGCGGTTTATTTGGTTAGGATAGCTAAATTAAAGATACGGTGAAATCATGTGAACGGTTTCCTAGCCCTGGATAGCTACATATTAAAAAGTTATTTGCTAAGCAACCATAAAATGATTTTACAGTATTTTTAATGTAGCGTGATAAATATACAGAAAAAATATATATAAGCTTTTCAAATATCAACATTTCTGGATGAGAATATAACACTTTCTGCCTCTAGAATGCGCTGCATGAACTGTAAACGTCACTTGCCGACATCACGCGCAGATACCGGCACGAAAACAGTCGGCCATTTTAAATTATTAGATTCGGCTCCGATAAAAGCGAAAAAGACTTTAAAAAAATCCTGAACACCCGGCTTTGGAGCTGACATTCGGCAAGGAATCTTATTAAACCACTGCCATCTTGCAAAAGTTTGCTAAACAGTTAATACTACAAAGTTTTCGCAAACGTTATAAGCTATGGCATTACTAATATATTAACCTAAAAACATATAAAAACACGTAACACTAAATATATGTTTGTATATATGTTTTTGCTTAATCGACTGAACTCAGTCTGTAAATACTTCCTACAAACATACCTTAATCTTATTGAACTGATTTAATATTACTTAATTTTATATTGTTGTTATTAAAAATTGAAAACATTCCAATGACGAGGTTTGAACTATTTCAAAAATGCACCCTCGAGCTTTAGAGCACCCTGGGCTACACTGCAGTGCTATCGAGTCTAATGGGATTGTGCAAGGAGAATATGTAATATAATCACTGTAATGATTATATAAAAATATTATTAAAACTTGAAATTACTTTTTACTATGACTAATTTAGTTTACCAATATATTCCAGGGTAGTTTCGCGATCATAAAAGTTTTATTCGGCACACCGACGCGTTTGGTTATGTCCCTTAATGTGCACGGAAGTGACTATATACGGGTTCATGTTGCTACACGTCGAGTCCTTCAAACTTTGTGACAACACTTCCGCTCATCTACTACCGTCCCATTTCCACGAAGATGGCTACTATCAAATGCCGTATACCGAGAGCTTAGATGTTTACACATAAGGAAAATATTAATTACGTAATAAAGGTTGCGTCTAGATCGAATGTGCTCTGTGGCGTAACATCCGGCAACAGCGCCCGTCGGGAAAACGACCGCGCTACCGGAAAGAGATAATGCTCACTGCAGGGCACGCTAGTGACACGTTTGTCGGAGCAGTGGAAATTATACATTTCGTAAAAATACACAATTCATATTAAACGTTAGGTTTGTTTTGAAAAAAAAAATATAAGGAAATTAGATCTTATTTTCTTTACAAACTGCAATCTTCTGCACTTCTCAGAAGGCCAGTTCGCAACGAAATTAAAACTACATGTTCGTCTGCACTTTTCTAATATTTTACAAGAACGTACGAGTTGTGTTGAGACAAGTTTAATTCCAACAATTAATTTTGTGACCTTTGCTGTATTTTCTTGACATACAATTATAAGTTTATAATAATTCTTATGATAAATGTATTACACATATTGGACTTCAGAGAGAAGTAAATTGCCCCGGACCTCACACTTGTGGCGGCCGTCAGCACATCTGACTCGCCTCGCGGTGTTCCTCTCTGGTGGTGTGCAGGCCGCGAACTGCAGGGAGGGGGGTCCCCGCTGCTCGGGGGAACTGGAGGCGCCAGTGCCGGAGGAAGTCGCCGCTACACCCCTCGAAATGTGCGGGGAAAACGGTCCAAAAGTTCCGAATTCGCCTCCATCAATGCGTCGCTGCTCATGGTTACCATCTTCCTTCAGGTGGATAAAAATAAAAGGAGATGTATATTGATTAAAATTAGATCAAAACTCAATTTCCGTACGTAGCTCAGCTTTTTTTTTAATAGACCTTGAAAACCGATACTTTTCGCCCCACCCTATATTATGAAAACTACTCATACTATCCAGCGGAACTGCCCAAAACTACTCGACGTGTGTGTGCGTGTGTATATGTGTGTATGTTTGTGTATATGTGTGTGTATGTTTGTGTATGTGTGTGTATGTTTGTGTATGTGTGTGTGTATGTGCGTGTCTCGACTGCGGAACACTCCGGCGACCGTAACTGGGTCGCCGCGGCTACTGGAGCGGCTACTGGAGCGGCTACTGGAGCGGCTACTGGAGCGGCTTCCAGAAACAGCTGCCTCTCACGACCTCTGATCGTCACAGTCGGGGACTGTCAGGCTCTGCCTCGTCCCGCACTGTGCTCCAGTACAACCCCCGTCCTTACAAACCAGCCACTTTCAACTTGAAACTGTTTCCACATCACACGGGACAATATGGCGCAGCAATTAGATGGGGGAGGTGGGGGGGGGGGGGAAGGGGATGTCTGTAAAGTCGGTTTACGGACGATAATTTTACGTGATAACGTCATAAGAAAACATTTATGAAACATTGCATACATTTTAATTTTCAAACATTATTTACAGTTATTGCTAATTTAATTTATAAATAATTTGTTTGAATATAATCACGAACAATTAGTTAAAAAGCCCGCATTAACCTGTTTGATATTATAGAAGATTTTCTCGCACGGTGGTTAGCCGGTTCTTGCACGCTCGGCTCAGGCGGAACGTTGGCAATTTCTCGTGCGTGCAGCCCCGGCGTTCATCGATTTATAAGACGTCATCACGTCAAAAGGTATTTAAAACTGTTTCCACATCACACAGAACAATTGGTTGTCTAATTAATATCGCGAAACAATTGTCTGTGGAAAAAAAATCTTCACGCAGTTACCACGCAATCATGCACATCTCCTGGTTCTCTCACAGACTGTTCACGCCGGCAATGCGAGGCCGTTCGCCTCCGCCATCCGTCTAAGGTTTGGTACCTTCACACTTCGGACGGACGGAAGGGCGAAAAATACAACCTCCATATGTCAGCTGGGTTTTTGAGCATCCAATCTTCTTTTATCAGAAAGTTTTAAGTTTAAGTGCTTCCGAAATTATATTCAACTTAGGTCTGGCAAAATTTTAAAGGGATTTTTATTGAAATAAAAATTGTTCAGAGCCTCAGAAGTGTAATTGAAAACGGTAACTCTGAAAATGTGCAGTAGCATTTAAAAAAAATAAAAATAAACATACATTCGACAAATAAACTACACCTACTTCAAAGGTCATGTGTGGTCTGGAGTAGAAATTTTCTACTATCTCTAGTTTTAACTGTAGTTCTGGAGGGTGTTGAGGAAACATGGGGCCACGGAACCGCCAACTAGGTGACCGATTTGACACCATGACATGTTCGATAATATCGCTAAATGCGACTGTCTGCTGGAGACAGGCTACCCATGGCTCCACCCCTCCTAGCGGCCCGTCTGATTACACGTCAACCAACCTTATTTTATTTATTTATCGTCTTTATTGGTGGCGAAGTTAAGGCGGTACGCCTTTTCTTACACTTAACCACTTTTCTGCAACTACATCAAATAGTGGAATATTAAAAATTAAGCATGATATAAGCAGATTCTGACTAAATATTAAGAGAACAAATAAAAATATTAACTTAATGTTCAAATATTAACTATTACAAAAGATTCAACCATAACTAGTTTAAAATAATTAATAATAAAGCATAGACATGCATAAAAAGGAAAGTGATTAAACATACAGCAAATAGTATTTTAAAAAAAATAGGTGCTACTACATTAAAACCAGTCACTCGCACATTCACTCACAGATTCAAGCAATAGGGTAGCGGCGAAGTGGTCACGGTAAGCAGTTGTTACAAAGATGTTTTTTTTCAGTCTGTACTCAAAAGGAAGCTATATTTTTTTGTACAGTACACAGCAACTGGCGGCCGGGCGGTGACACGCCTAGCGGACCCCCGTCCCAGCCCCCCCCCCCCCCCCCCCCACCCTCCTCCCGGACCATCCTCTGCCCCCGCCTGTACGGCCACACACGCGGCGCGCAGAGCTGCAGGAAGAAATACCTTTGAATATATATACTGTATAGAATTCGCCAGCCCAGGTTAAAATTTCTAATACGGTTTTGAGGTAGTTGGTTAATTCACCGTCCGCAATCGCCACTATCTCTAGGGCATCGACTTGCGGTGGTCCCTAGCGGACAAGTGTCGAACTCTTCAGACACCCCTTCCCCCTCCCGTTGAACGACCTTGAGCTGCAGTGAATTATGGGTGGGGGGTGCGGGGAATGACAGCGGGCGACAGAGCTGCGCTCTAACGTGTAAATAACAACCTAAGACGATACAGGGCGTTACGGCAGCGCACTGCAGCGGTGAAGTTCCCAAGCTGCTCATCATAAGCTTCTGAAAAACGTAGAGTAAATCCTATCCACTCGCGACTTCTATACAGTATATATATTCAAAGGAAATACTCAACACACCAGAGTGGGTTCATGAATTCGCTGAGGGCTGGAAAGTTTACTTTTGATTTTCCGATTTACGTTTTTGAACTGCATTTTTAAGAAGAGTTGAAAATGACTAAAACGCGTGTTTTCAAAGAGTAATTTTTTTAGGCATAAAACAACCGGTGTAGCTTTTTGAAAACACTCAACGGTCTATCATTACACCTCACGCCGTAGTGTTACGGTCACCGCTCACATGCACGACGAGAAGACTGTTTTTAAAACACTTTTTCATATTCCAGGAGTTCTTACCATGTTTTAATTAAATATTTATTATTTTCTAATCAAGGGTCCCTTACTTACCTAACCCTGTTGCTTGGAGGTTGTTTGATGGACCTTTTAGTATAAGTTATATTGTAATTAAATCAACGTAAATGATTGACTGAATACTTCCCCCTACACCCCTTCTCCGTTAGAGTGTCCCAACTCTACTTTATTTCTTAGTTGGTGTATATGTAGTGTGTAGGGGCATGCGTTTTTCGCGAAATAATCTGCTCGCTCATTAGACTGCAACAAGGTATGCCCGCTCTAGCGATTGCTCCCTTGTGATTGGCGGCCGTCTGCGAGAGAAGACATCGCCCTGTCTGGCCGGGCCATTCAGCACTGGATGGCTGTGATTGGTGCGCCGACAGTATGATAAACCCAACCAACCACGAGAGACAGAAAATGCTACAGAGTTTTAACACACAGCTGGTCGGAATATCTTTTCGCGAATATTTCATGGCCCTGGTAGTGTGCTCTCGGTGTGTTCCAAGGACATGCTCCAGGGCAGGTGAGTGAGGGGCGCCTCCCTGGCCAGGACAGTCAAGGAGGTAGCGGCCGGTCACGAGACCAGAGGGTCGGGAACAGCGCGGGAGCAACGACCTGTCCTCCCGTTACCCGTCTGTCCCCGCAGCGACACTGCAGACACACGGGGAAGCCTGCTTCTCACAGACGAGAGAGACAAACGCCCGATCGTGCATCTTCGGGCCTTTTTTTTTTTTTTTTGTTCATTGCAACTCATGATAACTGATGGTCAATTAGGTTAGGTTGGCCACATTATAAATACTTTAAAACATCGTGGACTGTTGGTTATATTAGGTAAGTATAGCTACATTTAAAGATACTGTCAAATCACGTAAACGGTTTCCTAGCCCTGGATAGCTACACATTAAAAAAATTATTTGCCGAGAAACCATAAAATGATTTCACAGTTATTTTTAATGTAGCTACATGTACTTACACCTAATATAACCAACCATCCACAATGTTTTAAAGAAGTATTTATAATGTAGCTAACCTATCCTATTCGACCGCAAAATTTAATGCCACGCCGGTTTACACAATGAGATAGAACGGAAGAAAAAAGTCGAGCATGAACTTCGGGTGTGGCTCTCTCGTCTGTGAAATGAAGGCTTCCCCAGACCTACAGCTGCAACATGGCCACTGCTCACAAGTGCCGAGTTCCAAACACGAGCAAGACTCGCAAACAGCCCGCTCTTAAAACATTACACGACAACATTACCACATTCTCAGTTCAGACTATACTACGGAATAAATTTCTGCCGATGTCAAATTATTTTGGTAGCAATGACGGTTTGAAAAACAAAATCCTTGTGAGCTTTGCTTCTGCGCGTCTGTATTTTTTTCTTTTACAATAGAAACCAAGTTTATGATTTCCAGCATTCAAACTTTGCGCCTATAAAAATGTTTTTTTTTTAAACATTTGAAACAGAATATAAAGCATTTTAAGATAGTTTTTTTTTTGTTATTCCTTATTGGCAAATAAGTAATCTTTTAACGTAATACGGACAAAATCGAAGTTTTCAGCATTTACTATCGAAACGTTAACGACTTTCATGTTGTTAGGTTGCCTCTAAACGACGCGTAGTTATCGGTTTCCCAAAAAAAAAAAAAAAAAAAAAAAAAAAAACAAGGGTGTTAGTTACAGCACTGAGCTGCCACTCAGTATCTTCATCGCTCTGTGGCTGGCTTCAGAGACCTCATCAGGAGATTAGCTATTCTTCAAGCAAGGTCATTTGTTTAATATTTCATTTCTGTGATCCAGTAGTTTTATTTCATTAGATGTAAATAAACCTCTTAAATATAAAACGCGGAAATTATAGGACTACCAATTAGCCTTTTTGGGTTATGTAAAGGGCAATGAGATAAAGATCGAATGCATCATTTGTATTTAGTCGATTATATTAATCTTAACCGCTGTCCAGGGGAGGCCATAGGATGAAATAATTCCCCCCCCCCCCCCCCCCCCCCATTTCACAGAAATACTAAGAAAGCTCTCTCATCGCCACAACAAAAAGGAATATTTTGAAAGCAAACAGCAGGCAAAGAGGTTCTATCTCTATCTCCCCCCCCCCCCCCCCCCCCAAAAAAAAAAAGCTGTGATAGGCCGCTAAGCTGTTTTCGTCGCAACTCCAACTAGAACACAACAACGGACTTGAAAAGAACGTGAATTACGGGACTCAGTTTATTTATTAAATATTTAAGATGAATAAAGATTTGATAAACTATTCTACGTAGTTTTATGTGATCGACCTGACGGTATCTTCTGCGGTGACGGAAAGTTACGACTTCTCGTGGAAAGTGAGAATGTTGTTCGAAAGGCTTCAATTAATGTTTGGACGCGAATGAACGTTATCTGCTGCTCCGAATGAAAACACAAGTCAACATTCCTCGCATGTCGGCTCTACCCTGAGATAAAGGTTTGTTTGACGCCGACAGTGAATTCGTTGCATGCGGTGATGTGAACTCATTCAAACAATAATGTTCGCAGGCTTTCACGGCCATTGTCTGAAGTAGCTTCGCTTCTGGGTTGTAGCCGCGTCCTTGGCGAATAATTCACCAAATGTTTCGGTCGACATTTCAGTCACCATCAGTAGGTAACTGCTCCCTGATGATGGCGACTGCAATGTCGACCGAAACGTTGGTGAATTATTCGCCAAGGACGCGGCTACAAGCCGGAAGCCAAGCTGCTTCCTTGGTTCAAACAATGTTCTGCATTAGGAAACTGCACGTTTGAATCAAGGAGACACGATGGCTGAGTGGCCAGGGAACTTGTCTCCCGCCAAGTCGGTGGGTTTTCTCAGGGTGCTTCCGTGCCCTCCACCCAATATTCCTCCATCCTCACCTCATATCCCCACGACGTCTAGTGCCTCGTGTCTTAGCAGACGATATGTTTAGTCATTTTTGACGTGACAACGTCTAATAAATCGATGAACGCCGGCTGCACGCACGAAAAAGTGTCCCGTTATGCTGTGTCCCGTTACGCTCATTGTACGCTTGCGCCGCATCTATCTCTCTTCCACTCGATCGGAACGACCATCGATTTTGACTTTCTCGAGGCACATTAAACTTGAAACACTCCCATTCGTTTCCTACTTTTCCTATCATCGTCCTATCCTTAACAGAATAACACAGATTTGAAGAAGGTAAATAGCAAACACGTATAAAAGTTATAGTTAAAATAATCTCTTCGCTAAAGTAATAAACATAATTGAATTAATGATTGGAAATAAAAGTAAATTTATCAATTAAATTGTAGATTTCATTTCATTCCTCCTTTGTATCCATACAAGGAGCGATTATTCAATAAAAATGATTCAATTTTATTCATAAAAATATGCAATCATTTCATCAATGTTTTGCTATGACGTCACATTAAACTATCGCCCGTAAACCGACTTTACAGACAACCAATTTTTTGAAGTGAAAACTTCTTAAGCCGCGTTGAGCGATTTTTGGTAGGGGCAAAACTTATGGGTTCGCGTCACCGACATGCTAGTGACGTGTTGCGCCAGACTGGCGACGCGCACCGGCCTATGTACATGTACACGCATATATACACTAATACATTGTATATACTCGACTGTATCATGTGCGTGTTGGACTCTTTGGCTGGGTAAAATGTGAGTTCGCCTCACCGACATGCTGTAGTAGCAGTAAGTGAAGTTAATTTGACCACGTGAATACATGACCTAGGTCTGACTTCACTGGTAAGTCGTAGCTAGGTAATGAATTTTTACGTCATTTTTACATACCACTGACATCTGTTGTGACTAAAAAAATAATGTAAGGATAAATGATATCATGCTGACGTCGTACTGATATAATACCAAAATCATTTTCTTGCGTACATTTGACGTAGAGATGATGTCATATTACACATTTAAAAACAAAGTTTTAAGTTTTCAGTTCTGTTGACAGCCCGCATGACTGGCTTTTTTTTAATGCTTCGTTCGGTTTACGAAATACATATCGCTGCACGGTCAAATGTGGTATAACCAAAAAATAAAAATAAAAAATGTTACGAGGCTGCTAAACCCGAAGCTGGCCGTCCAATCTGCTTTTCCCCCTCCCTTTCCACAGCCTTGCCATTGGAGTCCGAGCGCCTCTGTCTGGAGGGTTCGGCACGTGAAGTGGCGTAACTAGGACGCCACTGTTCTCGCACTTTCGAGTGTCGCGTTCTCGCACTTTCGAGTGTCGAGAGGATAGGAGAGGTGGCATCGTGTATGAACGACTTTAATATAAAAACAATAGAATCTAATCTACTTGAAATTTTATGAGGCTGGTTTTAAGAGATATTTTCTGTACGGATATATGAAGGTTCAGAAATAATCAATAGTGTATTAGTTTTTTTAAAATTACAAACTGATTTTTACTAAATAAGAGCTTGAAACAAAAAAACAACTTGACAAAAGTTCGCTCTAAATTATTAAAATAATAAGAAAACCTCTGTAATAAACAAATGAATTCAAATTTTTAGTTTTAAATTATTCAACACTGTTATGCAATTGTAAAAAAAAAAATCATTGAAACAACACTCACCACCACGGTCCTGGTGCTTGTTTACTGTCACAGCGCGTGAAACTATATGGGACAAGACAGTTACCAAACTTCGTGTTAGTAGATTCCTTGGAAAAGGCAAAAGGTAAATATTAAATTATTGATAGGAAACTTTTTTTTTTCCGATGTACATTTTGTATAGATTGTATCTTTTGATAAATTGTGTTAGTGTTGGTATGCCAATTTTTTTTTTGTTTGCAAGGTTCGGCTGTTGGCCCCTGGAACAGAGCGCGGCGGGAACTCTCCCACCCTGCACCCCTCCAGAGCGGACGGCGGTGTGAAGTGTGAGGAGTGTGAGAAGTGTGTCGGGAGACTGACTGCTGTCGAGGCAACGACCTCTCCCGCCGTTACCCCGCCCAGGGGCTGCTGTCATGCGACCACGTGACTGCAGCGTCTTCAACCACGGCCTAGCTGCCAGCACGTCGCTCACTGCAAGCTTTGAATATATATACTGTATAGAAGTCGCCAGCCCAGGTTAACATTTCTAATACGGTTTTGAGGTAGTTGGTTAATTCACCGCCGCAATCCGCCACCATCTCTAGGGCATCGACTTGTGGTGGTCCCTAGCGGACAAGTGTCGAACTCTTCAAACACCCCTTCCCCCTTCCCGTTGAACGACCTTGAGCTGCAGTGAATGATAGGTGGGGGTTTGCGGGGAATTACAGCGGGCGACAGTGCTGCGCTCTAACGTGTACATAACAACCTAAGACGATGCAGGGCGTTAACGGCAGCGCACTGCAGCGGTGAAGTTCCCAAGCTGCTCTTCATACGCTCCTGAAAAACGTAGAGTAAATCCTATCCACTCACGACTTCTACACAGTATATATATTCAAAGCTACAAGTTATGTGCTTGCTAGCGCCTCGCGTGAACACCTACTTGACAACCAATGCCTGACCGATGCAACCCATCGCGAATGCTCGTTTTACACGTACGCTACTTCCATCAGAAACTTTCATCATTGGGAAGATAGAAAATATTTCGTTTTAAGATGTAACCGCCCTGTTGCTTTGCTCCAGCAACACCGCGGTCAACAATCCGTCCTCACACTCTTGCCCCAAGGAGGGTCAAACTTCGCACGGGTGGCACGATCCCACCGCACGTGACTGTAAAAAATATACTTCCCCTTTTTATTCCGCAAGTGTGAGATGCTTAAAACCAAACAATGTAAGAGCAGGATTCAAATTCTTTAATTCTCTCATGGCAGTTACTGACTGTTCAAACTAACTCCTAAGAACATTAAACTTTAACTATTATTACATTTACATTTTCTAATTAAACACAAAAATAAATACTTCTTCAAAGAAATACTCACGTAGGCAACAGCTAACTAAACAATTAAGAAAGTTACCGGAACCGGTAACAAAGACCATCGCCTAAATTATTTCTCCATAATGTTCCCAGGCTTTCACGGCCATTTTCTGAAGTAGCTTAGCCTCTGGGTTGTAGCCGCGTCCCTTGGCGAATAATTCACACAGACGTTTCGGTCGACATTGCAGTCGCCATCATCAGGGTGCAGTTACCTACTACTGCTCCCTGATGACGGCGACTGCAATGTCGACCGAAACGTCGGTGAATTATTCGCCCAAGGACACGGCTACAACTCAGAAGCCAAGCTAGAACTTCGCGTACACCATTTTACTGAGTGTAAATGACTATGCACTAAAACACCACCACGTGTTCCTAAGTCTGGGCGATAGCCAACAGGAGTGTGACATTTCTCCCGAGGTGTTTCCGAGACTGCAGCCGTGCTGGAGATACTCCAGAAACGACTCCACGTCACGCCACTGGAATGCCTGGAGCCTGGTCCGGGACTATTTCGAGGCTCGAGTGTCAGAGGTCCAGAGTAATGCGGGAGGGGGGGGGGGTAGGGGGCTGCCCAGAGATGGGGCAGACAGTCTCACTCAGTGATGGTGAATCCGTCCATTACTATGTGTAGAGTGATCAGGCCTAACCAACTTGCAATTACGAATATTTTGATACAACTTTCAATAAAGCTTCCGTGCTTTTTTTAGTTATTTATTTATTTATCGTCTTTATTGGTGGCGAAGTTAAGGCGGTACGCCTTTCTTTACACTTAACCACTTTTCTGCAATTACATCAAATAGTGGAATATTAAAAAATAAGCATGATATAGGCAGATGTTGGCTAAATATTAAGAGAACAAATTAAAATTTTAACTTAATGTTCAAATATTAACTATTGCAAAAGATTCAACCATAACTAATTTAAAGTAATTAAAAATTACGCATAGACATACATTTAAAGGAAAGTGATTAAACATACTGCAAATAGTATCAAAAAATAATAGGAGCTACTACATTAAAACCAGTCACTCGCGCATTCACACACAGATTCAAGCAATAGGGTAGCGGCGAAGTGGTCATGGTAAGCAGTTGTTAAGATTTTTATTTTGTTCAGCCTGTACTTAAAGGAAGCTAGATTTTTTGCTTGCCCTGTGCATTGTCGCTTGGTTGAAATGGCACAGTACTTAGCGTTGCCTACTTTCTAAAGTCAACACGTGTGAAGTTGTGTGATTATTCACCCGCGTCAAATACGTTATTTCCCCGCGGCGCTCAGTCTTAGAGCCTATAGCAAACACGTAGTAGCAACCAGGTATAGACGGTCTGATGTATGCCTTGTTGATGTGCCAAAACATTGGGACGAATAGCTAAAAATTAAACTCTTAGAACAGAAAATTGGTTGTCTGTTAAGTCGGTTTACGGACGACAGTTTAACGTGACAACGTCATAACAAAACATTGATGAAATGATTGCATACTTTTATGAATAAAATTTAATCATTTTTATTGAATTATCACTATTTTGTATGGATACAAAGTAGGAGTTGAAATCTACAATTTAATTGATAAATTTACTTTTATTTGCACCCATTAATTCAAATATGTTTATTACTTTAACGAAGAGATTATTTTAACAATAAATTTTATACATCTTTGCTATTTAACTTCTTCCAATCTGTGTTATTCTGTTAAGGATAGGACGATGATAGGAAAAGTAGGAAACGAATGGGAGTGTTTCAAGTTTAATGTGCCTCGAAAAAGTCAAATCGATGGTTGTTCCAATCGAGTTAGAGAGATAGATGCGGCGCAAGCGTACAATGAGCGTAACGGGACAATGTGCGTAACGGGACACTTTTTCGTGCGTGTAGCCGACGTTCATCGATTTATTAGATGTTGTCACGTCAAAATGGAAAAAAAAATCCGAGATGGTGGGGCCTAATCCCCCTTTAAGGCATACTTCCTGTAATGTTTTGCCCGTAGCTCTCACTTATTGGTGTCAAGAACATTCTCACCAGGTACTTCACTAGGGTCTTAAAAGTTACTTCCAAGCTTTAAAAAGGTGTCATGCAAGCGATCACAACTATGGACACTTCGCCGCTGTTGTGTTGTTCATCTGTGCACAGCGAGAATATTTGCGACAGGAACAAATGAACGAGCGACAGCGCGTGACAGGACGTCACAGCCACCGGCACATCTGTCACTCGGCCCAGTGACAGCACAAGACATGTTCCGTGACCAGAGTGTGCTAGCTCTGTGTTGCCCGACAGACACTCAAGTGTCTCTCGTCCTCAGTCCGCAGAGCCCCCGCCACAAGACGGAAGTTTCCCTGGAAGTTCTTCCACGACAGCAGGCATGGGGAAGTTCTGTGGAAGAACTTAGCACAGCGCTGGCCGTTTCCATGATATGTTTTTGTAATTAGTCGCGCTCGGATTTCTGTGGAAAGTTTCGTGGACGGTGGAAATTCTGCCCGATCAGAATTAACGATGTGGTGGTGTGCCCCAAGTGTCAAAACTCTTAAATTTATTTTGGACGGAATTTTAAGTTTTCTTAATTACCGATTTGAAACGTGGCGAACATGTGGTTTGTTGAAGCAGTTACGGTATTGTGCGACAGTGAAGAAACATCCATGTTTGTACAGTACAAAAATGTATTAACCATCGCAACAAAACCATTCGCACAAGGTAGGCCTAAAATATAGTCACAATTACTCTACGTATGATAGTTTCTTCCACAGAAACATCCATACCTGCTGTCATGGAGGCTTGTCTAGCAGGTTTGCTGGAAGCTTCTAGCAGGACGTGTGATACAGGTATTTACTCTTTTTCCAATGCCCTATATCTGCTATTAGTGCTGCCCTTGTCCCAGCGTGCTCTGTTGCCAGATGTACCCAAAAAGCCTTAAAGGTTTTAAGAAAACTCAGATCTGCAGTGTCCTTGTGTCTTAATTACTGTCCTTGTCTCTACTGCGTCGTCGTTGTCGGCAAACGTGTCCGCCCGTGCTGCCATGATCTTTCAACTAATTCCTTCCACACAATTACCTAGGCTGTTTGACATAAGCTGATAACAGCTTGTTTTCTGTGTGTTCGCATGTAACATTTGTTTTGTATATTATTTATAATTTAAAAAAAAATATTTTAGAGGTTTTTTTTTATTGCATACAGCGAGAGGCTCTGGGCTGTTGTTATTTTTTGAACCACCTAAACCCTCCCCCCCCCCCCCCCCTGGAAAATTTGAAATATTTACTATTTTAAAAAATGTTTGACCCCCACCTGGAACTTTTCGAACACGGTTTTGCTTATTCATCTTAAGTTATTTTGATATTCTTTCCTGGATAAATCATCCTCATGCCAGTTTTATAAGCGCTTAAAAAGTGGCAATAAAATCTTTGAATTTTTTTTCCTGATACGAAATCATCAATTGAAATAATTGTGTTCTCCAGCACATTAAGTTACAAAGAAAAAAAAATTTTGTATGTAAAGTCGGTTTACGGACGATAATTTTAAGTGATAACGTCGTAAGATAACATTAATGAAAAAATGCATACTTTTTAATTTTCAAATATTATTTACAGTTATTGCAAATTTAAATAGTTTGTTTGAATATAATCACGAATGATTATTTAAAAAGCCCCCGCCTTAACCTGTTTGATATTATACAAGATTTTCTCGCACGGTGGTTGGCCGGTTCGTGCACGCTCGGCTCGGGCGGAACGCGACAATTTTTTCGTGCGTGCAGCCGGCGTTCATCGGTTTACAAGACGTTATCACGTCAAAAAAAAATTCATTTTTCCCGAGTAATGTGCATGTTTGTAACGGAACACCCAGGGAAGGAACACGGTGCCGAGACAGTGGGAGGAAGGTTGTAAGGGTGCAAGGGTGCAGAGGGGCAGAGGGGCGAACGGCTGGCTGGTTGGAGTAGTCCCGGGGTCCGCTACGGGGGGCGCGGCAATCAATACACACGCAGCCGCCCCCGGGACCGCCGGGCTGCAGTGTTGCCAAGTGTCTGTCTGCAGCAGCCGCGCCTCGCTGCTGCTGCTGCTGCTGCTACTGCCTCGGCAGCCGGCTCATCAGCGAACTTCACATTAAAAAAATTTAAAAAAAAAAAATCAACCTAACGTTCCACCGCCCCTAAACAAAAAAAATTAATTCCTGCAAGTTGGCAAGACTACGCGCCCAGCAGAATTTTCGAACCTTGTTTATTTTCCTCCGCCCGGAAGCCAAGGTCGCAGAATCTGTCTCACGCGTCACGAGACTCGCTCGGGAATCCTCATTTCCACAGACGAGAGAGCCAAACACCCGATCGTGCATATCCGGGTTTTTTTCCATTGTAAATAAATATGGCGGTGTTGATAAATGGATACAAATGGTCAATTAGGTTAGGTTAGCTACATTTTAAATACTTTAATACATTGTGGACGGTTGATTTGGTTAGGATAGCTACATTAAAGATAAGGGGAAAAAACATGAACTTCGGGGAACTTCGGGTTTTTGCTCTCTCGTCTGTGAAAAGAAGGCTTCCCGACTCACACAGGTGCTGGTATTATCGCGAGTGACGCCCGGGGCAGTCAGCCAATCAGCGCGGAGCTGCGACGGAACGGGAGCACCCCGAGGAAACCCGCTCTCCGTCACGTCTCCCACGCTCTGTGATCACCTGGCAGTGACAGAACTAGTGCTAGGGAGGTGCCAGCCCCTCGACAGACAGAATAAGCCCCTCGACAGACAGAATAAGGCCCTCGACAGACAGAATAAGGCCCTCGACAGACAGAATAAGGCCCTCGACAGACAGAATAAGGCCCTCGGCAGACAGAATAAGGCCCTCGGCAGACAGAATAAGGCCCTCGGCAGACAGAATAAGGCCCTCGACAGACAGAATAAGGCCCTCGACAGACAGAATAAGGCCCTCGACAGACAGAATAAGGCCCTCGACAGACAGAATAAGGCCCTCGACAGACAGAATAAGGCCCTCGACAGACAGAATAAGGCCCTCGACAGACAGAATAAGGCCCTCGACAGACAGAATAAGGCCCTCGACAGACAGAATAAGGCCCTCGACAGACAGAATAAGGCCCTCGACAGACAGAATAAGGCCCTCGACAGACAGAATAAGGCCCTCGACAGACAGAATAAGGCCCTCGACAGACAGAATAAGGCCCTCGACAGACAGAATAAGGCCCTCGACAGACAGAATAAGGCCCTCGACAGACAGAATAAGGCCCTCGACAGACAGAATAAGGCCCTCGACAGACAGAATAAGGCCCTCGACAGACAGAATAAGGCCCTCGACAGACAGAATAAGGCCCTCGACAGACAGAATAAGGCCCTCGACAGACAGAATAAGGCCCTCGACAGACAGAATAAGCCCCTCGACAGACAGAATAAGCCCCTCGACAGACAGAAGAAGCCCCTCGACAGACAGAAGAAGCCCCTCGACAGACAGAAGAAGCCCCTCGACAGACAGAATAAGCCCCTCGACAGACAGAATAAGCCCCTCGACAGACAGAATAAGCCCCTCGACAGACAGAATAAGGCCCTCGACAGACAGAATAAGGCCCTCGACAGACAGAATAAGGCCCTCGACAGACAGAATAAGGCCCTCGACAGACAGAATAAGGCCCTCGACAGACAGAATAAGGCCCTCGACAGACAGAATAAGGCCCTCGACAGACAGAATAAGGCCCTCGACAGACAGAATAAGGCCCTCGACAGACAGAATAAGGCCCTCGACAGACAGAATAAGGCCCTCGACAGACAGAATAAGGCCCTCGACAGACAGAATAAGGCCCTCGACAGACAGAATAAGGCCCTCGACAGACAGAATAAGGCCCTCGACAGACAGAATAAGGCCCTCGACAGACAGAATAAGGCCCTCGACAGACAGAATAAGGCCCTCGACAGACAGAATAAGGCCCTCGACAGACAGAATAAGGCCCTCGACAGACAGAATAAGGCCCTCGACAGACAGAATAAGGCCCTCGACAGACAGAATAAGGCCCTCGACAGACAGAATAAGGCCCTCGACAGACAGAATAAGGCCCTCGACAGACAGAATAAGGCCCTCGACAGACAGAATAAGGCCCTCGACAGACAGAATAAGGCCCTCGACAGACAGAATAAGGCCCTCGACAGACAGAATAAGGCCCTCGACAGACAGAATAAGGCCCTCGACAGACAGAATAAGGCCCTCGACAGACAGAATAAGGCCCTCGACAGACAGAATAAGGCCCTCGACAGACAGAATAAGGCCCTCGACAGACAGAATAAGGCCCTCGACAGACAGAATAAGGCCCTCGACAGACAGAATAAGGCCCTCGACAGACAGAATAAGGCCCTCGACAGACAGAATAAGGCCCTCGACAGACAGAATAAGGCCCTCGACAGACAGAATAAGGCCCTCGACAGACAGAATAAGGCCCTCGACAGACAGAATAAGGCCCTCGACAGACAGAATAAGGCCCTCGACAGACAGAATAAGGCCCTCGACAGACAGAATAAGGCCCTCGACAGACAGAATAAGGCCCTCGACAGACAGAATAAGGCCCTCGACAGACAGAATAAGGCCCTCGACAGACAGAATAAGGCCCTCGACAGACAGAATAAGGCCCTCGACAGACAGAATAAGGCCCTCGACAGACAGAATAAGGCCCTCGACAGACAGAATAAGGCCCTCGACAGACAGAATAAGGCCCTCGACAGACAGAATAAGGCCCTCGACAGACAGAATAAGGCCCTCGACAGACAGAATAAGGCCCTCGACAGACAGAATAAGGCCCTCGACAGACAGAATAAGGCCCTCGACAGACAGAATAAGGCCCTCGACAGACAGAATAAGGCCCTCGACAGACAGAATAAGGCCCTCGACAGACAGAATAAGGCCCTCGACAGACAGAATAAGGCCCTCGACAGACAGAATAAGGCCCTCGACAGACAGAATAAGGCCCTCGACAGACAGAATAAGGCCCTCGACAGACAGAATAAGGCCCTCGACAGACAGAAGAAGCCCCTCGACAGACAGAAGAAGCCCCTCGACAGACAGAAGAAGCCCCTCGACAGACAGAATAAGCCCCTCGACAGACAGAATAAGGCCCTCGACAGACAGAATAAGGCCCTCGACAGACAGAATAAGGCCCTCGACAGACAGAATAAGGCCCTCGACAGACAGAATAAGGCCCTCGACAGACAGAATAAGGCCCTCGACAGACAGAATAAGGCCCTCGACAGACAGAATAAGGCCCTCGACAGACAGAATAAGGCCCTCGACAGACAGAATAAGGCCCTCGACAGACAGAATAAGGCCCTCGACAGACAGAATAAGGCCCTCGACAGACAGAATAAGGCCCTCGACAGACAGAATAAGGCCCTCGACAGACAGAATAAGGCCCTCGACAGACAGAATAAGGCCCTCGACAGACAGAATAAGGCCCTCGACAGACAGAATAAGGCCCTCGACAGACAGAATAAGGCCCTCGACAGACAGAATAAGGCCCTCGACAGACAGAATAAGGCCCTCGACAGACAGAATAAGGCCCTCGACAGACAGAATAAGGCCCTCGACAGACAGAATAAGGCCCTCGACAGACAGAATAAGGCCCTCGACAGACAGAATAAGGCCCTCGACAGACAGAATAAGGCCCTCGACAGACAGAATAAGGCCCTCGACAGACAGAATAAGGCCCTCGACAGACAGAATAAGGCCCTCGACAGACAGAATAAGGCCCTCGACAGACAGAATAAGGCCCTCGACAGACAGAATAAGGCCCTCGACAGACAGAATAAGGCCCTCGACAGACAGAATAAGGCCCTCGACAGACAGAATAAGGCCCTCGACAGACAGAATAAGGCCCTCGACAGACAGAATAAGGCCCTCGACAGACAGAATAAGGCCCTCGACAGACAGAATAAGGCCCTCGACAGACAGAATAAGGCCCTCGACAGACAGAATAAGGCCCTCGACAGACAGAATAAGGCCCTCGACAGACAGAATAAGGCCCTCGACAGACAGAATAAGGCCCTCGACAGACAGAATAAGGCCCTCGACAGACAGAATAAGGCCCTCGACAGACAGAATAAGGCCCTCGACAGACGGAATAAGGCCCTCGACAGACAGAATAAGGCCCTCGACAGACGGAATAAGGCCCTCGACAGACGGAATAAGGCCCTCGACAGACGGAATAAGGCCCTCGACAGACGGAATAAGGCCCTCGACAGACGGAATAAGGCCCTCGACAGACAGAAGAAGGCCCTCGACAGACAGAATAAGGCCCTCGACAGACAGAATAAGGCCCTCGACAGACAGAATAAGGCCCTCGACAGACAGAATAAGGCCCTCGACAGACAGAATAAGGCCCTCGACAGACAGAATAAGGCCCTCGACAGACAGAATAAGGCCCTCGACAGACAGAATAAGGCCCTCGACAGACAGAATAAGGCCCTCGACAGACAGAATAAGGCCCTCGACAGACAGAATAAGGCCCTCGACAGACAGAATAAGCCCCTCGACAGACAGAATAAGCCCCTCGACAGACAGAATAAGCCCCTCGACAGACAGAATAAGCCCCTCGACAGACAGAATAAGCCCCTCGACAGACAGAATAAGCCCCTCGACAGACAGAATAAGCCCCTCGACAGACAGAATAAGCCCCTCGACAGACAGAATAAGCCCCTCGACAGACAGAATAAGGCCCTCGACAGACAGAAGAAGCCCCTCGACAGACAGAATAAGCCCCTCGACAGACAGAATAAGCCCCTCGACAGACAGAATAAGCCCCTCGACAGACAGAATAAGCCCCTCGACAGACAGAATAAGCCCCTCGACAGACAGAATAAGCCCCTCGACAGACAGAATAAGCCCCTCGACAGACAGAATAAGGCCCTCGACAGACAGAATAAGGCCCTCGACAGACAGAATAAGGCCCTCGACAGACAGAATAAGGCCCTCGACAGACAGAATAAGGCCCTCGACAGACAGAATAAGGCCCTCGACAGACAGAATAAGGCCCTCGACAGACAGAATAAGGCCCTCGACAGACAGAATAAGGCCCTCGACAGACAGAATAAGGCCCTCGACAGACAGAATAAGGCCCTCGACAGACAGAATAAGGCCCTCGACAGACAGAATAAGGCCCTCGTAAAGACTGAAGGGTCAAGTGGGGCGAGAGGAGGTGTGACGTCACGGGTCAGGCCGCGCAGTGGTAACGCACTGCACTCACCCGTCCGTCCAGCAAGCTGGCTGCATGCGGGACACCGCTGTCAAAACACCGCGGGTAAACACGCTGTCACGCTATTGGCGGGCTGGATGCTTGCGGTCGTGACGTCACAACCAGGCACGCGCGCAGGGTGGGATATGTAACAAACAACCCCCCAACTACCCACCCTGTTCACCACATGGGAGATACCAAACGTATTGGGTGTGCCGAATGAAACTTTTATGATACTAAAGCTACTCTGGAACATATTTGGTAAACTAAAACAGTCAGAGTAACAAGTAATCCCTAGTTTCAGATTACTTAAAATTAAAATTAAACTGGCCTAGTAATGATAATAATACAGTCTCCTTGCTACATGCTAACATGCTTCGTGGCGTACCGTAGCGTAACGTAGCGTAGAACGCGCGTTTGGGAAGCTCAGGGGCCATGGTTCAAATCTCATCACTAAAATTTATTTTAATATAATAATGTTGAATCAGTTCAATTAAGTTTAGGTTCATTTGCAAGGAGTACTTACAGACTGATTTCAATCGTTTAAGCAAAAACAAACACAAAAAAATATACCTGGTGTTGTGTTTTAAAATATTTCAGGTTAATAATTTAGTAATGCCATAAAAATATAAATTCTATCGTGTGCGAACGGGAACTCTACAGTATTAACTGTTTTAACAAGATGGGCAGTGTGTTTTAATAAAATACATTGTCGAAAATCAGGTCCGAAGCCGGGAGCCGTTTCAACTTTCAGTGTAACATGTCCTGTTGTTTCGTGCTGATTGCTATCTGCGCTTGATGGCGGCAAGAAACGTTCACGATTCACGCAGCGAATCCTAGCGGCGGGCGCGGAAAAGTTTGTGTGTGGCAGTTTTATTTATCACGCTCGACATCATTTTAAAATATTCTACGTTAGGTTTCATGTCCGAGTTTCGTATTATAAGTTTATTTGTAACCCGAACTACACGAGAACACGTGAGTTTGCTAGTAACCCAGGTGAGATGTTCACACATCACTGGCGAGTACTGAAACACACGCTCACATTTTTGACGTGACGTCTAATAAATCGATGAACGCCGGCTGCACGCACGAAAAAGGATGACTCATTGTCCCGTTACCCTCATTGTCCCGTTACGCTCATTGTACGCTTGCGCCGCATCTATCTCTCTTCCACTCGATTGGAACAACCATCGATTTGACTTTTTCGAGGCACATTAAACTTGAAACACTCCCATTCGTTTCCTACTTTTCCTATCATCGTCCTACCCTTTAACAGAATAACACAGATTGGAAGAAGTTAAATAGCAAACATGTATAAAAGTTATAGTTAAAATAATCTCTTCGTTAAAGTAAATTTATCAATTAAATTGTAGATTTCATTTCACTCCTCCTTTGTATCCATACAAAATAGTGATAATTTAATAAAAATTGATTCAATTTTATTCATAAAAGTATGCAATCATTTCATCAATGTTTTGTTATGACGTTGTCACGTTAAACTATCGTCCGTAAACCGACTCTACATACAACCAATTTTTTCTTCTGTATTTCGAATGGTTTCCATTTGTCGGTGGCGGTGATAGACGGTAGGAAGGTAGGTAGGTGTATGCGGTGTTGAGGAGAGAGCGGTCACGGAGGTACAGAGTGGAGGAGAGGTCAGGGGGTGACCGTGACCCACAAGGTCACGCGCTGACCTTCACGGGGTCACGTCACGGCCGCCGGACCCCCGCCGATCTCCCACCACAACTACTGTGACCAGGCGGTCACATCTACAGCAACAATGGTGGAAATGTTCCGTCCCTTCGTTCAAAATATTAACTCAGATAGTTCTTCACAGATTGCATTCAGATTTTGACACAACGTTGCATTCGAATACGTGAGTGTTTTTATACACGTGTCACACCTGAAAAATCTATCATTCCCACCAACAAATGGAAACAATTTGAAATAGACAAGAAGGGAGGGGGGGGGGGGGGGGGGGGCTCATGCTTGATCTCTTCGCGGCTCATGTAGCTGTGCGCGCGCGACAGGTGATATTGTATCACTATCGCTTATCTTGCACTGATCACGTGTCAACTACATCCCAGCAGGTGCCATGCTTGGTTTCAAGTTTTATGCAGATTAAACTTACTGGTTAAATTATTTATTTGTTAACAATTCTCACTTAACTTTTAGCTAGCGTTCAGGTTTTTACTCGTGTCATGCTGCCCTACTTTATCAATTCAATTCAAGTTATGATACATTTTATTATTTTTAATACATATAAAGTATGAGGTGTTATCACTAACTTTGCCACCAGCATATGTTTTATACAAAAACACACACACACACACACACCACATGCACACAAGAAACAGGAAGTCTTAGTTCTAAAACTAGTTATTCCTGACAGGGCATTTTAATGGCGTGTTTTTTTATTTGTATAAAAAAAATCATGACAGACATTTAAGTCTTCAGAAATGAAGTGGTTACAACAGTTTATGACGATTGTACAAAAAAAATGACTTCCCGTAACTCTAATTTTGCATGCACATAATTAGTATAAATAAAATAATAAAAGGACTTGGAACGAAGTGAAGTATAATAATTTTAATCAGTAAGAAAAATAAATAAATATATATATATATATATCAAAATGTTAATGCTAATTTATTATGTTTGATTATTCATTAAATAATAAATTATATATACGGTAAATATTTTTTTAAACACGGTATCTATCATTAATATTGGCAATACATAATGTTTTTAATTATATGGGCCAGTAGTCAATATTAATCTTTAAAGTATAAGATTTAAAATCCCCACACGTGTATAATTCTGATTCGCACGCAGCCCGCGCAAAAGTCGTAGCATTGTGCGCGCGCGTCGCCCAAAATCCGCTCTCGTCAATTCTTCCCCATAACGCCTCGACTCCTGGGCAGCAGACAGCCGGGGGGCGGAGGCGGGGGAGAAGGGGGCGTCTCCATGGAGACACGCCCCTGGCCGCCGGCACCTGGGGCGCGGCCCCCGGCCGCAGCTGGGGCCAGGGGCGGCTGCCCGGGAGCACACACGCCTCGCACTACACGGGGGCCCCTCTCGCAACTCCGACCATCTCCTTTCATATCGCGCACATTTCAATTATTTCTGATATATATGAAATTATAGAAAATATTCGACAACAAATATATACTAATAAGTATATACGTATTAAGAGCATCTGTACTATTTACCGATATTTTTAGCAGCAAGCAATGGACGACTTGAAATGGGGCGGCGCTAAGTAGTTCAAGTAACCGCCAGCGGAAGCGCCACTGTCAACTGTGGGAAACAGTTGGTAAACAAACAGCAGTTGATCATGGAAGAAGCTACGTTGAGTTGTCGTGGACAAAATCCTTATATAATTTGAATTCCTTTGATATCAGCTCTGGTTTTAGGTTTTTCGGGGATTTAGGTAGTAAGAGGCTTTCTAAAGAAGGGTATAGTTTATTTGTTTCTTCATACTACAAATATGTGTGGACTGCGACATGTGGGAAATGTGTGTTTGTGAAAGCATACTGCTATCCACGTCAAAGAAAAAATGAAAACGCCCGGTTTCTCTATTTACGTGGAGAGGAGAAACCTAATGGTTTTGAAGTTACGCATACTGTGCGTGTAAAGCAGGGTACGTAATTATTATTTACGGTTTGTATAGACAAGTTGCAGGTTTTACGTGTTGATTGACAGCTCGTGATTCGAAACTAAAAAAGTATTTATCACAAGATTAATCTTCAGTGCATAACCCAGTAAATCCGTTTGCAATACTGCACCATTATTAAACAATTTAACAAATAACCATCACTTAATGCGCCGTTGTAGGTTGCAGCCATATACAACAATAGATAGCAACTGTTTTGTTTCCCACAGTTCATCCTCTCTCCAAGTGTATCACGTAACGCTGTGACGTCAGAGGGCGGGTACCTCTAGTCGTCCATTAAGTGACCACAAAAAATTCAAAAGGTTAACTACAAAAAGTTAATCTGCCAAAAAATACATTCAGGCATACACACACACACATATACATATATATATATGTATGTATATATATATAGCTACTTTACAATTAGTCCAAGAAAATAGTTAATATTGTATTCATATTACAAACATTTCCACCGACAAAAATCATGGGCGAGCTAGTAGTGAAACTTCACAGACTGGTTGTACGTAGTTCCACGCAGCTCGCTAACGGCGCTGCTATCGGCACGGTATTCAACATGGCTTCCCAGTGGCCCGAGACACACTTCGAAAACATTACCACTTGTATTAGGTATTTCTTGTAACTTTAAGCTCGCATCATTTTGTATGTTTTAAATTGCTCGTTTTGTACGCTCGCTCTGGACCTCAAGATGGTAAGATGCGATCAAGGTTCGAAACCAACCACTATAATTATGGCATCGTGAGCAATAGCTCTCCCTTCTGGCGAGTTACTTTTGTAAGTATACTTTTTAGGCCTAAACTGCGCTGTAGGGTGCTTCCTGATTACTATGCATTTATTTAACACATTAATATATTGCTTTAATATTAAGGTTCTACGTAAAAGTATAGCTTTAAAGGGCAATACATTGCGACAATTTTTTTTTTTTCCCCACGACGTTTGGACATGTGACGTGTGACGTGTGACGCCAGCTTAATATTGCAACGTCTTCTTGACTGGAAGAATGCAATTAGCAAGAAACGAAGAGCTCAGTTCGCCTGGAACGCAGTATACAGTAACCACGCTCGGATGGACTGCTCACACGAGGGAACACCACTGGACTCAGTCCGCCAACTGGCGACTTCAAGCATTACATTTATCTAAGTGACATGCTTTCAAGTATACATTTTGTTAATAACCTTTAAATAATTTTTTTTTAATTACCTGAAACCTCCAGACTCCCAAGATCGCGAACATAATTTCCACTGCTCATCATTTTAAAATACGGCAAAATAAATGTAAACCCCACATAACGGCAACTAAATTACAATGGTAAGTTTTACTACGTACATCAATGTCACATACAAATGTTACTTAAATTAATGTTGTACTCATAGATAAAGTAAGTACATTTTTTTTAAGTGGTTATGTACGTCGCTAGAGTAATCGAAACTAATTACCAGCTGTCCAAGCCAACACGGGAAAAAAATATTCAGCTGACGCATTGACTGGCAGAACAAAAAAAAAAAAAAAAGCGACAGCGTTTGATGAGTTCCAAGTGTCGATTACACCGGGGGAGTTATCCAGCCACTTGTCAGAGAGAAAAACTCTAGTCATGTGTGTGTGACGTCACTAGCTCTCCGAGTAGATCACAATGGATGAAGGCACATTCGACTATAGCGTCCCTCATCCTTATTGCGTAGTGTGCAATGTATCTGCTAGCGCCACTGTCCTTGTTTCAGTGCGCTGTTGCCAGATATGCCAGAAGAGCAACATTGAAATAATCAACTTTATAAAAAAATTAATGTACGTGACATTTTTTTAGATGAAAATTTGGGAATGAGTATTTTGGAAATACATTTTCTTCTTGTATTTTGTCAAGAGCATCATCTTATAATATTCAATTCCTACTTTTAACTGAAATACGCCATCTTGGTTTCAACCGTTGTCATTTTTTTTTATATATTTTAAAATATTTTGGCTCCATTTGACCATGTGACATAATAAATTGAATGCCTTATTAACAGTGGCCAACTACAACAACTAGTGTCTCCAGTGAAATAATTTGTGTTAGGACTAATACTTTCTTTTCCTTCAGAATAAATACAACTGTAATATATAATATGTTATATTTGCTACAAAGTTTAATTTATTCAAAAAAAAAACTCGTAAAATCATTTCAACTTAAATACTTTACTCGTAGTGAATTTATTACAGAATCAATATTTAAAAATGTTTATATAAATAACTTTAAAACAAAGCGTGCATTTACACATATTTCCATATACTTTTTAACCAATGAACGGTTTTGTATGGTCTGATGTACCGTTTTCCTTGTATGTTTTATTCGTTTGCAAAGTGTGTGGAAGCTACTCCTCTGGGTCTAGGGTCGCCTCCCATTGGCTACAGCCACAGCAGGGCTATGTCAGTTCGTATTTCAAATAAACGTACATGTTCCATTACTCAAATATACATTTATATGAAATTATGAGACATTTTTAATCATTTTTTTCTTGGAATTGTATCTATCATCTCCCTTAGCAGGCACTATCAGATCCGTTCAAATTATTTCCTTTCGCGATACACTTCAATATTTTCATCTTTTCCCCTCCGCCATTCCTCAAGTTCGTCCTTTAGCATTTTTTTTACAAGCAGTAAACCCCCCCCCCCCCAAATAAAACAAAAACAAGAATCACCTGCACGTGACAGCAATGAAGTGTTACACATAAATAATTTCAGTTTTAAAGCTAAAATGTATTAGTTGAAAAAAAAAATGTAAACAGACTGTTCGGCTGGCCAGTGCTAGTACTAGTACCGTGTCCAAGATGCCAAGCATTTAACCCGTCCGGATTCGTCGAGAGGACGAGTGAAGTGCGCAAGGGCGCAAGTGCGCACTTCAGTTCGGACGCGGCCTTAGTCGCTAGCTGTTTCCGGATGCAAGGATGCGTCTCAACGGTTACGTCGTAAGGCTGCATCCAATCAGAAACCGGCAGTGACAGGATATCCCAATTCTTTTGAACCTAACACTACCTGGTTAGGCCGGGTTTATAGAAAACGCAACAACGCAGAAACGCAAGAACGCAGGACGCGACAACCGCAAGAAATTCACAGTCGTTTATAAAAAACGCAAGGACGCCGGCCATCGCCGTCAAAAAATAAAATTTCAGGAATAAGTCATGATTTTTAAAATCTTTGTTGTACTTATCGTACAGGCAGGGAAAATTTTTGGATGAGCTGAACTAATAGAAATTCATCAGCTTCCTCCATTGCACTGTATTCACTAGAAGAATGCCAGCCCAAAACATAAATAAACACAAGCGTAACGATTAAATACAATCGCAGAGCCTTCTATACAGTTTCCACATACTAAAGCAACCAGTATAGAAGGCCGAAACGCAAGGAGAAAACGCAAGAAGTAGAAAGTTGAACAACTTCTGCATTGCGTTCTTGCGTTATTACGTGTCTTGCGTTTTTTATAAACGTGCTGGTAAAAGAGTTAAGGTTGGACTTTTACCGTAGTTGCGTTTCTTGCGTTTCTGCGTTCTTGCGTTTTCTATAAACCCGGCCTTAGGCAGTCAGTTGTACACATTTACACTATTTTCAGAATCGATTTTCAATTTTTACACGTTTAAGTTAATTATTTGATAGTCATTGACAAACATTAAATGGTTTAGATCGTGTAGGATAGAAGTAAGGGAGCTGTTGTGTTCAATATTTGCTACGTTATTACTTAAAAGCATCCCCCCCCCCCTTTTTCACCTCTTTCATTTAACGCTAATTTATTGAAGATGTGTTGGAATGTTTGTTCAGTAATATTCATTATATTATGACATCCAAACGATTCTCCCTAGCGAATTTTGTCAAGCTATTAAACAAACTAACAAACTTATAGCATATAAAATTTTATACGGCTACGTTTTGTTTGGCTATTCAGTAACTAACCTGCTGACTTCAACTTCAGACGCCCACCTCATAGACTAATACATTTTTACGAAAAGATAGCGCCACAAATGCCTTAAAACTTTGAAATCCTTTAAGGCTGTAGTGTCATTTCTCACGTGATTTTAATTAAATTCATAATATGACCATATTTTAGATTTTACAAAAGTTTTTAATTTTATTTTATTAAGTTAATGGCAAATTTTTCAACCCTACCACGTACTTTAAGATTGAAATCATGTGATACAAAGTTTTGGATTAAACGTTTGTATGTAGCCTTCGTCCTGAAACTATTTTTAGTATATTCTTCCCAAATCAATAAAAAATAAAGGTGGGGTATACTAAAAACCATTTAAACAAAAGTTTTTCAAGGTTTCGGGTGGGGAGGAAACATTTTTTTATTGATTTATTGATGCTATAATAATAGTTTGAGGGCGAAGGTTGCATACAAACGGTAAATACAAAACTGTGTACCACATGTTTCAATATTTTAGCGTGTGCTAGGATATACATTATTTAATTATTTAAAATTCTCGTGTTAAAAAAAAACACGCAGTATCAGAAGCACATGATTAAGGAAACAGCAGCTGCAGATGCACACGTAATTGCAATAAGTTCCATTTGCAATATAGGACTGCTTCAGATCAACAGTCAATTTATGCTTAAGGTCTCCAGGAATACAATTCGCCAGTTTACATCAGAGAATGTCCACATTTAAAAATGTTCAGGAAATACGAAACTATTTGTTATGCAAACGACAGCAATGACTTGAGTACCAACTTATAAGTCGGATGGTGTATATATGTATACCATGGTGATTTAGTATGTATACGACCAGGGACGTCGGAACAGGTGGAGGGGGGGGGGGGGGGGTCAGCAGCGGCGAGTCGCCCCCGTGCTGTTATGCATTGGGAGGGGGGGGGGGGGGCGAGAGTAGCATTTCGCACCCCTCCTTTTCCCAGAATAAATGTTTGGTCCTAGTAGTATTTTTCTCAACCAGTAGTTACAAACGTTGCATTGGTGATCACATTGATTAGAAAATCAAATTTATGATTGTCAATATACTGTAAAATGATTGCAAAATTCCTAGATGGTATTTCATTTAAATTGTACTTACATCTACTGTCAGAGTAGTATTTGATACATACTACTTCATCAAATTCTTGGAATGGTATATTTAATATCTTGGGTTCGGAAACTCATTAAATAGCACAATTTTGCATCTAAAATTCCAAATTTTTCCGGGAGGGCCCCCGGCTCTAGGACTGAGGTAATTGTGATACATCTTTTCGCCCCCCCCCCCCCCCCCTTTCCAGGCTCAAGAAAACGTTCCGACGTCTCTGTATACGACGTTATAATGTTGTCAGTATTGGATGTATGAAACCTGTGTTTTAGTTTTTGTGATTACGTTAGCCTCTGTGCTATTAACAACAATAAATAAAGCTGCAGCTGCAGCTGCAGCCGGGGCTGGGAGTTGTGTGGACTAGAAGACGCGCGCAGGACAAAGGAAGGAAGCAAGACTCAGGGACAGGAAGTGGGCCTCCGCGACACGTGACGTCACAAGCAGCCGACACATTCAACTGTCACGTCGACACACCCCAACTCCACCCTGCGCCCTTTTGGTGGGGGTGGTGGTACACACCTTACAACACACTGCACTTACTAGTTACCCCCAATGTCCTACTGTACAGTTTGTACAGCTGCTCCGCAAATACAAGGTTCGCGTCACAGTCAAACGCGAAACAAGAGTTGCATTACACCATCAAGTGTTTTTTTCTTTTCTTTTTGGGGGAGGCATTGTTCTACACGTATGGAACACAAAAAATTTTCAAATAACTACATAAACTTATTTTTTACTGTTACATTACATTATATTATTATTGTGATAGTCACCCTGAACATGAAACCGGCAAATCGTATTCAGCATCTATACAGAATAAAAACATTTTTTTCTCTCTCTCTCTGCTGCGTTCGAAAGGACATAATGATTGTTGCATTACCCGATTTTTTAATAAAAAAAAATTATGCATTCCAAATACAAATTAAACTACGTGGTTTTAAAACATGATAGTAAACTCCTGTATTATTTACTTATTAGGAATTGGGCGAATATACTTTGTCTAAATGGCCGTTCACCGAGACAATTACTTAAAATGTATTTTTAGTTGTTTAAATCACTGCTATAAAATGTGAAATTTTAACATAACTGTTGTAGTTAAATTTAAAGGTATTTGAGATTTTACAAATAATAAAGTTTAAAATAAAACTTTTTTCTTTAATTGTTCGGAGTGTCACTTAAGAGAAGAAAAAAAAGTAAATGCGGAATGCATCTGAATTCAAACATAGGTACCAGCTTAGAATATTGTGCAATTCGAACGCGGCCTTAATACAGGATTCAACAAACTAACCCTTCAGTACTGACACGCAAGAGATTCACGGATGAGAACGTTTGGAAACATGCCCGACTCGTCTGGAGAAAGGGTCAATAATATTCCGTCAGCACGCCAGGCTGAACAAAAAGGTCCTGTCCGACAAAGGCACGCCATGTTTCGGGGAAGGAAATCCCGTTGCAGCGAGTGACTCATTGGGAGAAAAGATGCTGTGTGCGTTTCCCGTCCGACGGAACCAGTCGCCGGGTACAATGTCAAGGTTACCGACTCGAAAACAGGACGGTAACCTCCATCGACATTCTGCGGCCGTGAAGTTTAAAACGATCAGGCCGATTTTACTGCCACAACACAAAAGAACAAACACAACAAAACTTACCTTTAAAAAAAACCCGAGCGAGCCGTCACAGCAACACACGACACCGCGGAATGCAGGAAACGAAACGCAACTGTGAGAATTCGAACGAAACGAGAAACTTTAAAAAAAAAAAGACGTTAAAAAAACAAAAGAGAAAAGTAAATGTCAGTGGGAAGCACGCGCCGCCAGCCCTGCCTCCAACCGTCCGTCCCGAGCGCTGCGCCACGACTGCGCCTCACAGCGGCGGGCGGCGCAACTAACTGCTCGGCGTGACGCCGCGCCAGCCAATGGCAGCGGCGGGCGCTGACCGCGACCCGAGCAGCAGCGGCGGCCCATTATCCGGCACGCCATTCGGCTCGACAAATTGCCCCCGCGCTAATTGCGACACGGTAGCTTCTGCCCGTCTCCAGCGCTGCGGGCAAATATTCGCCCAGGCCACCGCCAGTAGCGCCTGTCCACACAGTGGTCGAGTGCTTCCCCAAACAGTTGGCGGTGTTGGCATTGCCCCCCTCCATAACCTACCATCACCTAGAGTCGATGCTTGAATCAGCTTGTCCGCCAATCTTAACCTCACCTCGACTCATGGCCAAAATTTCGCTATCGCGTCTTCTGCTTTCACAATGCACGGAAACGTAACAAATGGCAACCGGTGGGATTGTATTTCAAGGTTACGGAGTATTAATTAAATTTATATATATATATATATATATAAATAAAGCTTCGAAATTATTGAACACAATAAACTACTAAGTAATAATATAACACTAGATATTCAAGTTTTAACGTATTTAGAACATAAACAAACATGGCTTCCATTGGTCGCATGGAGCAACGTAAACGGAAGAGCTCAGCATTGCTAATCCGTACGGGTCCGTCTCCGTCTGCGTGTCATAGAACGGGCTTAAAGCCGGGTAAAAAACTACCTGGAGGGGTCCAGTATAACTATTGTATTATTTCATCAGTCAAATTTTCTTTATAGTTAAATTTTAAAAGAAAACTGATGTCACGCTAACATCTCCGGGAATAGTAGACATTTAGAACTTTTACGTTAACACACATAAATTTAATTAATATTTTGCTTGGTTTTTATTAAACTGTTTTTAATAATGTACTTTTGTTCTTTGTCATTTATTTAATGGTTTCGTTAAAGTAAGACATGAATGCACATACATTAATGTTATTAAATACATGAAACACATATATCAAGTTTGCATGAAATACATGCTTACAACTAACACGCGTGCAAACAGACATTAAATAAAGACTACATGGAAATGCAATTTCTACCGCTTCTTTGTAAGAGGCTTGTCACGCTGTAATGGGGAGGAAATACATTGTTGTAGCCCACTAACGATTACAATAATCCTTCCAAAATAATCTCTCTGAAATCTTACGTAGCTAATTTGTTGTAATTTACTTACTCTGTCTTGCTTGTAATTTTTTTTTATTATCATGGAAGGGAGTTTCTGGCCCCCATGGCTACGTCCCTGGAACAACGCAACGAATGCTAGCGACGCAACACCGCAACACGCAAGAAAATCTCGGACGTTCATAGAGCACGTATATCGCAAGACGTCACCAACCTGACAACTTGAAATTAATTGTAAGTCAATAGAAAACTAATATCTTCCCCGGGCTATTTTTGATAATACATGTTAATAATTAAAACATAGGAAATTGTCAAAAAATTGATTTGAAAATGTTATTTTCTGTGACTGCAACAAGTGAAAAAAAGGGCTCATATAATTAAATAAAACAGTAACATAACGTCTGCCTCATTTAAGAATTTTCGGAATGCTTTCCTTCAAATACGGACAACGGAAACGCAAGCCAAACGCAATAAGTTGAAAGTTAGGCGATGCTTGCGCTTGTACATTTTCCTTGAAATATTCATTTTTAACTTATTGATATATACTTTTTTTTCTGAAACAATGTAATATTTTATCTTGTTTTTAAATTATTATAATTTTTTTAAATTATACTTTACAAAAAACTTATGTAAGTTTTTTAAAGTTATTTTTTATTATTAACTATAATTTTTTACCTTTTAAAATATTTATTTTAGTCAAAATATCGCACGTAGATTCATGTGATTAGATGCACTTACACAAACTTTCTTTCGTAGTGTTAAATTTCCAGTTTAGTTTAGTGAATGGTTGCCAAAGCTGTAAAAAAAAAAAGCAAAATAAATTTAAAAAACTATGGGTGCGTGTACTTTAGTACGCGCGTTAGAAGTTATACTTAGTTGGCGTAGTAAAAAGACTAACTTTAATTTTGTATACAAATTACATAAATTAAAAAAACTCAGTATTTAATATATCATCACGTGTATACAATTATTTATTTAACTTTCATTAAAATAATCAAAATAAATTTTAATTAATAATTATAATAAATTAATAAACATAATTTTTATTTTAGTTAACTAATTAGAATTATTTTAAAAATAATAATGTTTTAAATTAAAATGTAAATAAATTATATATACGTGAACATAACCTCACAACATTCCTACGAAAACAGCCAGGAGACTATAAAAAATATTAGTAAGATACCCGCACCGACAACAGGCATCAGGATGAAAAGCTGAGGATCCACCCGCCATCTTGTATTGTGACGTCACGGTTGCCATCTCTGATGACCTTTTGCCTTTACGTTGACCTTCAAAATCTGCCAAACATTTGCACAGATCGAACCATAATTTCGGCAAAATGACTCAAAATTTTAAGCTTTTGTAAAAAAAAAATATCCACAAAAAAATGTAAACATTCAATTATTCTCTTAGCCTAAGTGCGGTCGGGGCATCCAAGAAAGAGGGCCGCTGATCAGCAGATACGCCCCTGGCGGCGGCTGCAAGAACCTCGCAGTCGGCAAACCCAACAATGGCACGAGAACTAGCAGCAGTTCTTCAGCCTCGTACTGCGGGGGCGAACTTTCCTTGTGTCATACTTCATTAAAAAAAATAATTAAAGTCATTATTATTGTGTTTTATTTTACAGTTGTTTTTCCACTTTCGAATACTTTGTAATTTGACGTGACAACGTCCAATATATCGATGAACGCCGGCTGCACGCACGAAAAAGGATGACTCAGTGTCCCGTTACGCTGTTTGTACGCTTGCGCCGTATCTATCTCTCTTCCACTCGATTGGAACAACCATCGATTTGACTTTTTCGAGGCACATTAAACTTGAAACACTCCCATTCGTTTCCTACTTTTCCTCTATCATCGTCCTATCCTCAACAGAATAACACAGATCGGAAAATGTTAAATAGCAAACACGTATAAAAGTTATAGTTAAAATAATCTCTTCGTTACAGTAATAAACATATTTGAATTAATGAGTGCAAATAAAAGTAAATTTATCAATTAAATTGTAGATTTCATTTCACTCCTTCTTTGTAACCATACAAAATAGTGATAATTCAATAAAAATGATTCAATTTTATTCATAAAAGTATGCAATCGTTTCATCAATGTTTTGCTATGACGTTGTCACGTTAAACTATCGTCCGTAAACCGACTTTACAGACAACCAATTTTGTTATTTTTTATTACTAAACCTATTTCATACTTGTAAGCTTAGCTATACTGTCTCCCATCAGTCAGTGCTGCCAGTGAAGGCATACACCCCCCACCACACCCCTCGCTCACGGCTTGGTGGGGGTTGATGTTCTCAATATCACCGCGTGCTTACACTGGGGGTAACATCATTCAACTAAGATTATAATCTCTAACAGACGACAGAGGATTCAAACATTCGTACTTAAAAAGATTTTACAAAAGTTAAATAGGGAATGTTTCCTCACCATTCCGCAACGGCGAATATCCTACGAAGGTTTTCCTTAGTATAAAGTCTCAGTGGTTTGTTCGAGAAGCCTGAGATGTCCATCAAGTTCTGTCCCTGCCCGATTACACCCGAACAATTCACCTTCCACCAACTTCGGGATTTGTTTTATTTTTGCGTAGGAAAAATGAATTCAAATATTAAAAGTGGTCGGTTAGGTTAGCTACATTAAAACACTATGGACGGTTAGTTAGGTTAGTACAGCTACATTAAGGCTAAGATCCTTAGTTTTGCAGCCTCCAAGAAAATTATTTCTCCCATGAATATCGTAGTAGATAAAAAAATTAATAAACAGTAGAATTGTAAATAAAACTTTGAATTTTGTAAATATTATGATGAAAATTTTCTCAAAAAGTTCTTTCTTATTTAATTTTAATTTAGAAATTTTCAAAACTAAATATTAGGTATATATTTAAACGGTACACGGCTGTTACTTTGCACACAACTTAAAGGAGGTACAATGAACAATTCTTCGGTTTAATTTTTTTAATACAACGTACAGAATTTAAATAATCTGAGTACAAAATATTGTGATTTAACTGTCACTTGCCGCTGATGAAAGGAACGAGTTCAACAGTTTGCCGCTAGAGCTCCGGTTAGTTCCGAGTTTACTCACTAGATGCCTCGAATATCGCAGGAGTTCAGGCGGGAATATTATCGCTTCGAAACGGTCAAAACACAACACTAGTATCAGCAATAGTAAGTGGACGTGTATTTAAAATGAAGCACAGCAGGAAATGGAAAGAAGCCCATCGACGCCAACTTGAGTAAGTATTTTTATGTACTTGTTCTACATTGTAATCACATATTGTATTTTTTTTTCCCCGGAAAAGTAATTCCAGTCCATTCATATGTATATATTTATGTTATATATATTTATATTATTAGCCGTTTTATTGGTTTAGAGTTTAAAGAATTTATTAATTTATAACTAGCGGTAATTTTTTTTTTAAATAATTACATTACCCTTTTCTTGTACATACTGTGTTGGTGTTAAAATCAATGGCATTATATTAAAAATCCCTTTCGCCCGTATATTTTGTAGTATTTATTTATTTGATAAAGGTTTGAGATAGTATTTCGAATTTTTATAAAAAATTAAGACGTATATATTATATAGCGTAGTTACTCAAACAATGATTTTTTTTTGTTATTTCACCCATTGCAGTGATGCTTGGTTATATAAAAATTTAAAAATATGAATATTCTTTTAATGTGATACATGTTTCCTAGTAACTGCAACACCTCAAATTAAATAACAAATTGATATAGCAATGAAAGAGATTGTGTTTATTCAATATTTCCCCATAGTTTTTTGCTATAGCGAAAATTAAGGATAACTCTGCAATGATTGGGTGTATCTAAAATTGTTTCAGACAAAATTTTTTGATAACGTTTATAAGATTTACAAACAGTTAGAACATATTCGATGGTGTGCCTACTAAGGGAGCAATGATTTTTTTTTTTGTCAATTCCTGTTTAACCCCTGCAAAAATGGTTCGTCTAATCAAAAATTGTTTCCGACAAAAGATTTAGTTAAAAAATTACAAGGTTTTTGAAGAATTATAACGGATTCGATAGTATGCATAATAAGAGAGTTACGATTTTTTTGGTCCGAAACACTTTAATTTTTACACCCCTTGCAGTTATGGTTGGTCGTATCAAAAACTTATTCAGACAAAAGTTCTTCCTATTTTTTCCTTTAAGCTTTATGTTCACACGGATGCGATATGCATCATATTATGGAAGTTGTTGCGATTTTTCTGTTAAAAAAAACCTTCCCCATTTCTACCCCTATGGACTGATTTTGTCCATTGACGAACTCGATCGAGATTTTCCATTACTTGATTTTATGTATCAGTTTGGAATTGATGTGCGAAAAATTACGGCAGTTATCGTGTTCATAAAATTGTGATATATATATATATATATATATATATATATATATACATACATACATATACATATAACTTTAGAACTGATGATGGTTATGGGTTTCTTGGACTATGAAACGTAAAACTACATAAAATCTTTCAGAAGTCGCACCGCTGCGCTGGTACGTTGAAAATTCTATATTTTTTTTAATGATTTTTCCTTACGTATTTGAAATTTTCTAAAGAAAGTAATGTAAGGAATAAGAATTAGATACAAAATGCACGTTTTATATGCCATAAAAAAACATTGGTGTGCTAAAACAAAATGAATGCAAACAAAACAAATATCGTAGCAGGACTGTATTTGATACGGGGGAGTTTAGACTAGGAAATCAAATTTGTATAAATGAGTGCATACGTATTAGTCCGCGGCAATTATTATATAGTTATCGATGGTTTTCATGCATTCTACGCGGCACAAACATATTATGAATTTTTAAACTTAAGTACTTACTTAAAAATTCCATTTGAGTTGTAACTGTTCGTTCTAACCTGGGAAATACAACCTAAATGACAAGACAAATCATATTACATGTCGTACATCGTTCCATTAAGTCAAAGTTTATAGTATATTCCTATAACAAATGCGTATATAAAATACAGTATATAATGCACTAAAAACAAGCAGGCCATTTAGAAAAATTTTATTTTCTGTTGACAGTTTACGTGCACAAAAACATAACATTTAATCGTCTCTGGCACGTTATGAGATTAAGTTTATTTTAGATACTTCCTCTTTCGAAAAAAACAAACAAACAATTTCGTCACATACTGTTTTTTTCTTCTGATTCCAGCAATCCTTCAACTCATTGTCTTACAGAATACCAACATTTCATTACAAGTTTTTCGCTGAAATGGCCCATTATTAAATTAAATCTTGACTAATTTTATAAAAAAAATATTTAACCATAATCACGATGATATCCGTGTATGTAAACAGTTACGTAACACTACAAATGTGAAAATGTACCCACACACAAACGAAATTTCGTTTTGTAGCATAAAGATTAATACAGTAGATAAATATTTTTCAAGTTTAGTTTTGTAATATTTACTTTTTATTTCCGAAGGTACAACTACTGTTTGCAAAAATAATGAAAAAAAATTAAGTACTATTAAAGAGCATCTACAGGTTTAAAATTTGCCAAATGTAATACTATATGAATTCTGAGCAACATATTAAGTTATTGACAACATCTTTTATAGTTACGTAAAATTCAGTAACATGCTAAAGGTGGTTCAGAATAGAATTCAAAATTCCAAAGACAGTTTAAGCATTTTTAAATACAAATGCGTAATTAATCACATAAAAAACATGTTAGACATTTTACCGTGCCACCTATTGGTCGAAACTTATGCTATAATGTGTAGTAAATAAATCAAAATTTCCGCAAAAATTGCTATAAGTGCACCCAGAAAAAACCTTAAACAATTCGAGAGTAAAATCAACAAACAAAAACCACTTAACTCAGAAATATTTTAAAAAATATTACAGATGAAAATAGACAACAGAGAGATTAATGATTAATGGACTAAATCTAGGCAAACAGCAGATGAATCACAAAAAAAAGAAGGGGGGGGGGGGGGGACAGGCTATTTTTAATTAAATAGTTTCCTTTAAATAAATTTTTAATAAATCTTAAACTAGCAAACTTAAAGAATATTAAAGCAAAGGCAAATTAAAATTCTTTAACTACTCTAATGAATTATATTATTTCACTTAGGCTTGCAACATTAGCGAGAAAAAAGAAGAAGCTGGGGTTGACACAGAACCCTCTGCCTGCTGGTGATGGTCCTGCAACACCAACCTTGCCAGAGAGCCCAGGCGGTGAAAGTTCGGTCCCCACAGTGCCAGATGTAACCACCATGGCGTCTTCAGTGGCGGCGTGTACATCACGCAACACTGATGACAGTACACATACTCTGTCCGATGACTATCAAGGGTAAGCTTTACACTTACATATCTTGTTTGTGATATGACAGGTAAATTTAGAATTCATGTGATAATACTCATATGAATAAAAATTATTGTATGGGCTATGTTTCTTAAAAGGGAATAACTCTTCTAGGAATGATGACCTTCCTCCGCTGATAGTGGTTTACGAGCCTCCATTGCCACAGATAGATCCGGGACTCAGTATGTTAGAGGGTCGAATGATGGTTGACGTTCGTCACTTCATGGTGCAATGCCGTCTTCTGGAGAGACACAGGTAAAAATTGTTTTATGTAAAATTGAGTTATTTAGATTTTTTTCCACTACTGTTTACCGCCTTCTGAACGTTTAACCGGCTGGAAGGTTGAAAATTCTTCTACAAACTTATTGACTTCATTAGTTAGTAAGTAAATAGGATAGATATGTAACAATACCGATTTAAATTAATAAATGTTGAAAATAAAAGGAAAATATATTTGAGCCATATTGACGAGGAGAGATAAATAGCCAATGTAATCACAGCTAACGCATATATCGAGTGAACTGTGGTGGAGCTACTTACTAACGTAGTAAGCCTTTATTCGATAAGAGGTTAAACACTATAGTGGAAAAAAAATTGCACACCATATAAAATTTTCATCGGGGAAAGATGGACTTTTGCCCCAACAAACAAAAAAAATAATTACTATGCTAAAAAATTACAGGGTTCCATTTTTATCGTATAGTTTTACACTAAGCAATGCAAAGTTGAATTGCAGTACGAACAATATTATGTTTTTCTTTTAATTTCATACTTTTGGCAGCCGCGCAAAGGAACCCCCTTGCGCGCCGAGCGGACCAGCCGCCTACGGCCACTTCCTCCCGTAATTATTTAGTTATGTATATAACGATACAAAAATAAGGGCCAATCTCTCGATGCTGTCGTTCAACAATGGATTTTTCACTACCCAAGCATTTATTGTATCACTAACCCCTAGCAGTTACACATTTTCGTTAGTTATACAAGTTCGTTAGAAACACAATTACAAGGCAGTGGCGATTCTTTTTTTTTTTTTTTTTTGCTTTTGGGGTCTGTAAAATTTTGTTTGTAAACAAATATTGGCCAGAAAGAATTATATATTTTTCAATTTAACTTCCGCTACATTATTTGCAACTATAAATGATCATAGAAACATAAGTTCCACGTGCGCGCACACACAACAAGTGAAATGAGGAGTTTTAGCAAATAAACATTGAGGTAATTTTCCAAAATACAATTTTAAAGACCTTTATACTGTGTTCTTACATTTGCAGTTAGATTTATTTAAATTCTTTGGCAAATGTTACAATTTAAAAACTTTGTTTAAGTATGTCCAGTTATTTTTTTAGGTAATTTTATTTGTTACAAGAAACCGAAGACCTTGCTGAAGTAAAATTATTATGTATAGAAATTGTGTTTAAATGGGTGTGTAATACTAAGATGAAATTGATACAGAATTATATGAAATAAAATTCTATTGTTTTACCAGCTTTTGAGCTTTCTGGCTGACGTGAAATTGTTATAATTAAACTTAGGGCCTAAATTTAGAATTGCTCGAATATGCAAAAAGTAATTCACTCGCTCACACAATGGCCTATACAAATTCCAACCCACTGTCAAAAGGGCTGGAAACTTTAAATTTGGGTCGCAGCCTCAATGATGAAAGTGGGAAAAGTACCAATTTTTATTTTCTAATTACTAAAAAAATAAAATTAAAAAGTAGGCACGCACCTTTAAAATCGGTGTATACCTTCTTTCGGAAGAACGTTGTTGCAGAAATTTTTTAAGAAACATAGTAAAAGGAACAAGATAAATATATTTTTTAATAATTTAAAAACGTAATATTCTAATTGTGCATATTCTTGTTACTTATAAGAAGATAGCATCATAACATTTGCACGCTTGGCTTACGACAGTTGGACGTGCCAACGTGTCTGCCGATATGGCGATAGTACCTATCTGTTCTACGAGTAAGTAACATTTTAATACCTCAACGTAAATATCCAATTTATTTTTTATTAATTTTTTATTATTAATTTTTTGGAGGTGAAGACGATGACGATCGAAATAGTGTTTTACTATACCATGATGTGTAAGAGGGCAAATGCGCGAATAAATGTGGCCATGGCCATATGGCTTCTTGCAGCACAGTGAAATGCAAATGAAAATTGTATCCTTTTCTTGAACAACATTTCAGACTTACATTAAAATAGCATAATTTTTAAGCATGTAAAATGTATATCTGTTCGAGCCATGTCACAATTATTTTTTTATTTAATTGTGACATGCACATCAACAGTTTGGGAAAACTGTAGTGGTGTGCATGTTATTATATTGATAAGTACAAAGATAAAGAAGCTTCTGTTCATATTCAAAAATTAGCGAACCTACTGGCATGTAAGTTTATCTCTTTCATTTTATTCTGTTCACATGTCACTCGACAGAGCTCAGGAGCTGCTAAGATTATTGTGTATGGTGAAACGAGGTAACACCCGTACTGATAACTTGACCACCTTACCTCAGTGCACTTCAACGTACATTTACGTATATATAGAATAATCTTTTATCACAAAGAGTCGGGCAGATCTTTCAGGATTCACTGCAAGCTATTTATGTTCGATTTTAACGACAGTAGTTTGGATGTATGCAATATTATGCTGTTAGAGCAGTTGTATGAAATTAATAAAATCACAACCTAACAGCTTGAGTACCAATGTATAGCAATAGTTATAGCTAAATTGCCGATGCTAGTAAAAAATTGTCTTGTTTATTGTGTGAAAGCCAAACGGGTAACAAATGTTTTTGGGAGATGTTACCAGAAATTATTATTATGTTGGTTTTACAGGTGTCCCATTTCATCTTCAGGAACATATTTTCTGGAAAGTGTCAACAGGTACGGTCTGCTGACAAATTTTAAATTTAAGTGCACTCACTGCAATCAAGAGCAGCAGTTCAAATCTGAGCCTGTGGAATGCCTTCCAGTGGGAAGAAAAAGAAAATGCAAAATCGATACCAACTTAGATATCAACGATAAGATTGTTTGGGGCGCAATTTCGGTTGGTCTAGGCTACGGACCATTGTATGAACTATTGTCACTAATTGATATGCATCCTATGAGCCCGGGTTGCTTTTCTTATCACGAGAACAGAATCGGAGAGCACTGGAAGGCAATGTTGCAGAAGGAAATGGAAGATGCTGCACTGGAAGAGTTCTCTATGGCGAAAGATGATGGACGCATCTGTATGGTTGGAAATGAGGAATATGCTTGGACCATAGGAATTTTGGATGGAGGTTGGAGCCAAAGATCCTATGGTCATAGGTATTCTGCTAAGTCTGGATGTGCTATAATAATTGGCTTCTACACTAAGAAATTGTTATTCCTTGGTGTGAGAAACAAATATTGTACCGCATGCATTCGGAGCGAACGGATGGAAAAGGAACCCACGCCTCACCTGTGTTTCCGGAACTGGACTGATTCTTCCACTGCAATGGAGGCAGACATTATAGTGGAAGGTTTCCGGTTCTGTGAAGCCAAGTACAAACTTCAATTTAAGAAGTTTGTTGGTGATGGGGATTCAAGTGTGCATGCAGCCATAGTTGCAAATGTTTCGTACGGAAGAGATGTTGAAAAGATTGAATGTGCTAACCATGTCGTGAAGAATCTCAAAAAGAATCTTTATGCCATAGCCAAGGGCATCCATATGCGGCATCTCAGCCAGTCGAAAATCAAAGCCCTCTGTCGCTGTGCAAGAGGTTGTATCAGCAACTGTGGGGGTGATGCTATGCTACTTCAATCAACACTTCTAAATGTGCCCAACCATGTGTTTGGAGACCATAAGTTATGCAATTTAGATGTGTGTGAGAGAGCTGGTAAAACAGCAAATCCCTGCAGTTATGACGCATTGCCTCGTGAATTGATTGTGGGAATCAAACAAGCTTTTGACCGAGTGAGAGCAAAGTCACAAGCACTTGTAATGGATCTCACAACCAACCAAGCAGAAATGTACATGTCATTAGTTGCAAGGATGGCTGGCGGTAAGCAGATAAACCGTTCACAGCAGGGGTCTTACAGCCGTAGGGCTACTGCTGCTGGTTTGTCTTTCCAACTTCGCTACAAATGGCATGGACAAACTATGAAGGCGATCACAGGTCACAGCCCTGGAGTGACTGTGAAGCGATTAATGGCAAAAAGACAGAAACAGCAGGCGAACTGTAGGCGAAGGTTGGATATGAATCCGCATGTACCACGGAAATCGGAATCATTTAAACCACAGGGTGATAAGAGCTATGGTCCTCATGCAACTCAGCCTCCAGCTTCTGGTCTTGAACTAGAAATTCTGACTGAGTCTGTGATGAGAAGCATAGAGCTTACAGTGCAAGAAAGGAATGATCTGGAGGTGCAGACACGAGATCAAGGAAGCAGTCAGTTGTGGATGAAGGAGCGGAGAAAACGAGTCACTGCTTCCTTTTTCGGACGTGTCTGTAAAATGAGGGAAAATACTTCGTGTAAAGTGACAGTGGAAGCGATTGTGTACAGTCGTGTATTGGAGAATGCTGCCACAATACATGGTCTAGCAAACGAGCGCATAGCTGTCGCTTTATACGAAGAACAAACAGGCCATACTGTTAAACAATGTGGTCTCTTCGTTGACCTTCAGCATTGCTTTCTTGCAGCTTCTCCTGATGGTTCAGTTGATGAAGATGGTTTGGTGGAGGTGAAATGTCCATACTCTGCAAGGGAACTTAACCCTTTAGATGCAGCAATGCAGCTGAAAACGTTCTTTTGCAGAGTTGTCGACGGCGAGCTTTGCTTGAATCGCTCTCACAATTACTACTATCAAGTGCAAGGGCAATTACACATCACACGAAGAAAGTGGTGTGATTTTGTCGTTTGGACAACGAAAGGCATTTCAATAGAAAGAATTGTGAGAGATGATTGTTTCTGGCTTGAGAAAATGGAGTCAAAATTGTTGCGATTTTTTAACAACTGCTTGTTGCCAGAGCTTGCTGATCCATGTCGTCCCAGGGGACAACCGATTCGTGAGCCAGAATATATTATACAGGCACAAGAAAGTCGTTCAAAGAAACGCAAAATTTCAGATGTGTGAATTTTGAGAGACAGAAATTGTGTGGCTGACGAGAACTCTTTTTTTTAATTTGATACAGTGATGCTTTATATCTGATAAAAAAATTCTAATTATTGTTTACTTCTCATGCTTGTACAAATTTAACAGTACTGTAAATGTATTTGATGACATAAGCAATAGTAAGTTATTAGCTGATATTGAATACAAACATTTTTTTTTCATGACTACAAAAAATAAGGTTCTCTGGTTGGCGAGTGATTATATTATACTAATGTCAAAAAGATGTTATCGGGAAAAAATAAATGAAGTTATTTTATACCACTGATTCACTACCCATAAAATCAAACTGTAACGTCTTTGCAACTAGTATCTCATACAAGAAATATATAACATATTCGTGCTTCATTTTGTATAAAAATAAAACACATATATAATATCGGGAGACAGCCTTGAAAATCGTGCATATCACCAACATGGCCAATCAGACTCACAGTCATGTTTACGATAGCAAGACAGCTAGCAAACCAGTTCAGTTTATATGCAGCTTAACTGAAAAATTTATTCAATATTTTCGGGGTGGTTTTACGCTCAAAATTAATACAAAACCAAATCAGCAATCCTTGTATTATCATTTATAATACTACAAAATATCTTCCATTTCCTTCGAATTGTATTGAGCACTAAAATATTGATTTACTTTTGGCCCAGATTTTATTCGACGATACTCTGTAGAGTTTAGCTTGTTTGCATTCTTTATTTATTAGGTCTAAATCATGGCCAAATTTATTGAAGTGTAACACAAATTATATATTTGTGTGTGCCTGGTTAGGAATTTGTATGATGTACTTACTAGAAAAACTATGTCATATCAGTGTAATAGTTGTACCCTTACAAGCGTTGAATATTTATGAAACATTTTATTTCTTTTGTTTTTAAAGCCGCAGACTTGTATTTTATTTATTGCATTTAGACAACAACATGCGTCCGTGTTTTCTACATTGCACGCTCTGTAATATTTTGAATGTTATAGTAATTTTTGCTTTTTAAAATCTGTGATTTATGTGCAGTAGAATGATTTGTAATTTATGATTATTTCTTTTCATATTTTTAATGAGCCATTTGCTAATATTATATACACTTCTCCATTTATTATAATAAACACATATTCCATTATTGGAATTATTTCAGAATGGGAATCACAAGACTACAAAAACTATTCTCCTGCATAAGAAAGGTGATAATACCAGTAAAGAAAATTATCGTCCGAGAGCAATTACGTCTTATATTTAGGGACACCTGTATTTCGCTAATACATTTCGTGTCAAGGTATTTAACAAAACACTGTAGATTTTTCTTGTAATTATTGGCTGTGGTCGGTGAAGGCTGTTTTCCCGCACTTGACGGGGCCAATGAGGACGTAGTTACCGTACTGCTGCACGCCCGCAATTCGCCAAACCTCTAAGAAAAAAAAGCTACAGTAATGTGTGAAATAGCCTGACACGAGATGTATTCACGAAATACAGGTGTCCTTAATTATATCGAAAAATATTTGAACATTGTATGATAATTTTAAGTATGAAAAGTACAAAATACTTTCAAATTTAATACATGGTTTTACATCAACTCTAAGCACTAAAACCCATACTGCTTATTATCTACAAAATAAATCTATACACGGCAACTGATTATGAATCAGTTGAGTTTTTTTTATAAAGCATCTAAGGCCTTGATTGTATAAATATATTGTTGGATAAATTAACTAAACTAGGAATACTATAAAATGCACAAAAATAGAAGAGTTTGATCTCAATGACATAAAGCATAATTTATCTATTTAGCACAGCCTGTATAATTGCTTCCCCATTGTCAAGACTAAAATTTAAAAAACTGCGAAAGAAGCAGTATAAAATATCTATCTCATTATCTTTGCGGGTGACTCAAATATCATACAAACAAAACGAAACGCAAGAAAGCATATTTTAAACACTGTAAATAACTTAGATTTTAAATAAAAGGATAATAATCAGTCTGTAAAATTTAGTTTTAACGATGAGTTGTAAACAGAACATCAAACATATATCATAGGTGTTACTGCGAACAGAGAACTCTCACAAACAATACAATTCCTTTCTGCGCAACCTACAAGCTCCGGTACCTTCTGTAAAAAAAATATATAAATGTAAAACTTTTCCGGAAGTCGTACCATGGTAATGACTAAAATATGTAGCCTTACTTCTAAATCTAATTATCTAGAGAACAAATTGTATTACATTATTTTCATGATTTAAACGGTAGCAAAATTAACACCTACATACGAACAGAAGTTTGCTCTTTTATTCATTTTTTTAGTTACGTGATAATTTTTTTGAGTTATAAAGAAATCCAACTTAAACAGTAAAAAAGAAAGGCTTTTAATGAAAAAACCTACTCAGTCATTATAGATAACTGTTCAAACCATTTAAGATTCATCCTGTTACATAAATTTTTATATTCATATACATCTAATGTATACACATATCAGAAAAAAGGCAATAAATTCATATTAACTTCATTATCAAACTATAATAAAACACAAAATACACTTGCAGAGAACCACCAAATATATTGCGTGTTTCTGCAATGAGTTAAACTTTAAAATTGACTTTATTATTTCAAAAAAATAATTTAAAACTCCAAGCAAATGTAAGAACACGTCTTCTAGATATAATGTAAGATTATAATGCCGTGTCCGAATTCGCCTGAAGAATATACTTGTAGATACTTTGGAAGTGACTTTGCAAGACTGTCAGAAATGGACGTGAAGTATGTATGCTATGCAATACGCAAGTAAATGAGTCTGTGTAATTCTCGCGTACTTGAAGTTGAAAATACTTCTTCATTTGAAATATTTTTGGTCATATTTTATATATCATTTAAATAATTTAAGAGGACGTAAAATAAATATAATTTATTTTGTATTTTACTGGTATCTATAAATAAATTGACAAAATTAATTTATGTATATGGATGTTTAAAACGAAGTTTCAACAAACACATGTACATATTTAGCCTACAGATCGTTACTACAAAACAAAAGTACAATAATAATGTATGTTGCCGTAAATTCACGTGACAGCGATGAAGTGTTAAAAAAAAAAAGGACTAATTTCACATGCGTTTAAAAATAAAATCTAAACATCCTTTTCGGCTGGCTAAACATTGAACTTATCCGGATTCGTTAAAGGCAAGTGAAGTACGTAAGGTTGCAAACATGTAACTGCATTACTTTCTGATTAATTTTAATAAAATTGTGCATATATCCAAAAAATGTTCAGTTAAAATTAGTATTGTATTGTATTTTATTTTATTGTATTGGTGTTTGTATCTGGGTATATTTTTATTGTGTGTTTAAGATTTATTGACTTTTGTGCCTCATGTACTTTTGGTGAAAAATGAAAATGTAATTATGTATTATTATCAGGGCCCAAAGCAAAACTATTTGTTCGTTGGCCGAAAATGAAATGTAGTTATACTTGTATATCTAAGAAAAATATTTGTATTTTGTATGAATGTAAGTATTTTATTATGTAAATTTTTATTACTTACAAATATTTCGTACTCATAATATCTAGTTTCCATTTGTCTTAAGACATAATAAAATGATATACTAAGCAAAAAATGTTTATTGGTTCGCAATTTTTCATTGTTACAATATTTTAAAATGAAAAATTTGCTATTCAGCAATATCAACTTCTAAAACGTGAGTAAAAATTATCATTAAATTATATCAATGGAATATTTATTGCATTAGTATTCCTTGCTCCTAATCACTTACTCTGGTTGATTACCTTCCTTATAACCTCAGTGATCTCGTAATTTATGTACACCTTTTTCCCACTAAGACGATTCAGGTGCAGATTCTGGAGCAGTGTTTTTTTTTATGTACGGATGTGCCAATAAATCCATCAGTTTGGTGGTGGTGTTGGGGGGGGGGGGATAATACTACTCTTAAAATATCACTTTATCTGTATGCACGATAAAATATCCTTGGTTAGCTCCCTCCGAAATATTCTTATACAACCTATGACGTGTAGCCTACTCCTTAGATATTTTAAAACACGTTTGATTGCGTAGAGAAGGCGATTCTTCGAGTATGTGGCCCTTTCATAATTAAATTATTATTATTATTATTAGTTACAACTGATGTTTATTTCGAGCCTCTTTGACATCCAGTTCATACATAAAAAACGAACTACCAGTGATGCTTGACGTCACCAGTAGGGATAGCGTGAAGGAGCTCCTCATTTCGCCAGACGCGACTGGCATACACAAGTATTTATATTGCAATAATAAATTACTAAATGATAGTTTAATTTTCGAAAATATGATTATATTTTTTACAAGAAGTACGAATGCCAGGACATTAACTAATAACGTTTTTAAACATCACATATAAAAAAAAAGTGTAATCAAAAGCCACAGGTCAGCTAAAAAAGCAAACAAAAACTTTTTTCTAGCTCTAGCCTCATGTATACATACATAAAAACATAATACATTTAAAACACTAAAATTAATGCAATAACCTGCAATATTTTGAAGACAGATATTCAGCTACAAAAAATTATCCGATAGTATAAAAAGTTCGCCTGTATATATATATATATATATATATATATATATATATATATATATATATAGTTGCACAGAAAAATACAGTTCTAATCAGATATCAATATAGCAAATAATACCGTTTTGCAACATAAAGTCATGCTATTAGATGGTCAACGTTCAACTGTTTGTATAATACACATACGCACACACCTGTGACAAAATGTGGAAAAAAAAAATAATTTTGTAGAAGCGCAAAACCTTTGTAGTACTCAGTTAAAAATTATTTTTTTTTTTTACAGGGGCAGGAAAACTACATTACTGGCCAGTTTATTTGAATGTAGTGGTTAGCTGTGAACGAGCGTTCTTGCAAAAGAGACCAAATCTGACAGTTTTGGCCACATAATCACCGCAGTAAAACATACAATTTGTATATCGTATATGTGTAGTGCACCAAATTAATATTTATTATAATTACCTTGGGTTGCACTCGGTTACGTACAGGTTTCTAACTGAAATGTACCAAAAATAGTAATATTTATTCCCTTGCGCTTTGTTGAGGATCGAGTAGTCTTGAGTGGGTGTGGTGGAAAGGGACAGAATGGCAAAGGGATTGGAAATCTAAATGCTCGCCGAGGCAGAGTACACTCTTCCCCCACCCCCCTCTTCCAGACCTGTCGTAAACATGACACCCCGCTGGGAGATAAGAATTCTGAGAACAGCGTCCTCTTTCCCCCCCCCCTCCCCCCCCCTCCCAATCCTTTTTCAGCGCGTCGCTACATCGTTCAGCCGTACTACTAGTGCGCTCTGTTGAGGACAAAGATAACTACGCGTGTCTTTGCCAGCTCGCGAGAAACTCAGGATCTTAGCCTTAAAATAAACAGAGAGATATAAATATATATAAATGAACCAGAGGTTGGCCGAAGGTGAATATTCGGGCGTGTTCGGGCAGGGACAGAACTCAGGCTTCCCGGTTTGTTCTTGAGGAGCTGCTGGCTGCAGCCACTCACCGCCAGGGGCGCTAGCGTCTCACCCCGTCCCGACCCCGCGTCACGGCGCTATTCGACCCCGCACGACCGAGCCAGAGTCTGTGCCCCACTTGACATGTCACGGTCTGGAGTTACGTCACGGCATCAATCGCTGCCATGACTGGCCAATCCCCCATGGCTTCCGCCTGAGACGCACCTACCTCCGCCAATACACCCAGAATAAATTGAGTGGATGAAAAAAAAATTATACTCTCTGCTTCTATTTTCTCCGAACGTTTCCATATTTTCCCGCAACGCTGGTGTGTTTGCGCTCTGGTGACGTCATCGTCCCACCGGCTGTGAAGTAGTTTCACTTGATAAAAAAAAAACTGCAAGGTGAGTGGTTGCCGTCCAAACAAGAGTAACTGCTGCGCGCAGCACGTGGTGTTAGTGTTGTAGTTGCCGCGGCAGCAGACACGGGGCGTGGGCAGTGTTTACCGGCGAGTGCAGGCAGGTGCAGGCGGGGGCGCGCCCCGAACAAGGCTCGCGACACGGGACACGCCGTGCAACGCCCCGGACACTGCACTAGGGACAATACGGGGAACAGTCAAGTGATTGCAACAAACCTGGCGGCGTGGGGTGAACCCACGTCTTAAAGGCGCCCGCCTCGTCAGGGGTGTATCTGTGTCAGCGAGGCGGGACTGGCTGGTGCTTCTAGCGCGATGACTCTCTCTCTCTTTTTTTTTTTTTTTTTTTTCATTATGTGGCCTACATCTTTCGCCAACGGCCAAAGGGTCATTATATTCAGTGTGAATCTCAATTTCAACTCTTTATCAAATATCAGAATATATATATGGTACACCCATGCCTTACCCGGGACTCGAACCCAGGACCCCTCGCACCGTAAGCCGGTGTGCATCCGACTACGCCACAGAGGTCGGCGGTGTCTCCTCTGGACTGGCGCGCAGTCTTCTCCCAGTGCACATGAGCGGTGACCGTAACACTACACGGCGGAGAAGTGAAGATAAATGTGTAATGCAAGTCCCTTGAGTGCTTTCAAGAATCTCTACCGGCTGTTTTATGCCTAAAAATTACTCTGAAAACATGTGTTTTAGCCATTTTAACTGTTCTAAAAATACAATTTAAAAACCTAATCCGAAATCAAAAGTACTTTTCGGCCCTCAGCGAACTCTTAAATGCTTTTCGTAAGTTTCCCATACTGTCGTGTTACGGTATTTCACTTCGCCATCACCATATTGTCACGCCCCGAACATAGCGGAAGTGGCGCTTAATAACATCTGATGAATTACTATCTCTGTCGTTAAACAAAACCTCTTCCTTAATATACAGTCATTTGAAAACTGTTTAAACACCACACTTCTGTCAATGTCTTGTGCGGACCATGAGCTTTTTTTATTTATTTTTTATTATAATAAAAGGCTTTACGCGGTGACCGCGTGATCATGCAGACGTGGAGGAGTCTTACGTCACATTGTAGAGCAACAACTTGTTCACTCCAGGCTACAAGCTACTGTTCTCAACACAGCCAAACCACTTACGGTATAGGGATAGGAACAAAAAAAAATGCCGTCTTGGTTTCGATAGTTTATAGGACATTAAAACTTTACTGTCCTTGGGTTTTCAAAATCGGACTTCGCTAACGCATAGCACATAGTTTGATGCAATGGCAGCTACATGGAAGAGTTCTGGGCCGTTAAAGAATTTTTCAAGTATAGGAAGGTTGTTCTTATAGAACTTGTTGCAGTGTTATTTTCTAAGTAATACTTCTTTGGGCACGTTATGAAAAAAAATTATGAGAGTGAATTTTTATACGATGCGCGCGCGTCATGCAACGAAATTTTCACAGGAAGATGGCGGATCCGTGTGAAACAACACAAACCCGTATATAGTTACTTTCGTAAACATTAGGGCCCATACCAAACAAAATGGTGTGGCAAATGAAACTTATTGTTAGTGAAACTACAGTGGAATATATTTGGTGAACAAAAAATAGTAACAATTATAACACATACTCTCAATTAAATATATATTTTTTCCTAACCTAACTTACACTAAGTGTATTTGTTTAGGATGGGTTTGGGTTGCAATTAAAATTAACACATTAAAATAAACATTCAGCAGTTTTCATTATGAATTTAAAAAATGTCTAGATTAATTTTACTAAATTACTGATTATTTATTTACACATGTTCATATTAATATTGAATGTATACCAAGTATTTCTTCAAATAAATTTCAAAACAGTTCAGTGTCTTAAGTCAAAAAAAGAATTATAACTTCTAACACGTGTACAAAAATACACACCTTTAAAGAAATTTTTTTTTGTAAGCTGTTTATGTTCGTAAAAGTTTTTGGTGACGCATTGTTAACCTTTTTATGGCCACGTGATTGTTTTAATGTTTTTTGTAACCGGCTGTGGGTGGTCAGTGTCGCGCGAACACCCTGTCGCACTGACCGCACTTATCGCCGCTGCCCGCAGCCTTTGTCGAGCGCGGAGACGAACAAACAAACTAACTAACTAACAAACAAACAACCACCTCCGCGGTGCCACCGAGATAGCGCGATAGTGCCGTGGCATTTAGGAAGTGTCTCGCGCGCTTGTAGCAGGGTGTCCACAGTTGCAGTAGCGGATCCAGAGGGGGGGGGGGGGGGGGGGCTAAGGGGCTCAAGCCCCCTCCAAAAGCATCTGGGTCCACTATTGTTTTAGCGTTTGCCTTGATAAAGCCTAGCCTCAGCTGGGTCAAGACCCTCCCAAACCAAAATCCTGGATCCGCCACTGCACAGTTGGTACTTTCCTACTAGATCTAGTACTTTTATAAGTTTTTTTTAGTGGTCTAGTACAATTACGCTCAGATCTAGTACTTTTTTTTCTTTAATATAATAACATTACAGTAACTCCAATATGTTTTATTATCAAGCGTAATCATTTTTAAAAACTATGGAATGTATGTGTGTGTGGTGTGATATTTAAGTTCGAGCATTGCAATGTCATAATAACTTCCTAAATTGTCAAAACCATAAAAAAAACTATAATTTAGTACTTTGTTTTTCAAATATAGTACTTTTTTTCTCGCCTAAGTTGGTACGAAATATTTTTTCCTTGTGGAAACCCTGGCTCGCAGCGACCCCGCGTCTGCTGGCAATGGGCAGCTACTTCTTCAGGGGAAGCCTTCATTTCACAGACGAGAGAGCCAAACCCCGAAGTTCCCCGAAGTTCATGCTCGCGTTTTTGACGTGACGTCTAAAGGCCGGGCTACATTCGCAATAGCACGCAAACAGCACACAGATAGCACAGAGCTTGATGCTACATTCACGCACAACACAAAAGAATACCGGAAGCATTCAAAAAAGTTTTTTAAATGTATAACTTCCGTTAACAATTTTGGTCACTGAAGTTGGCATAAGTGACGTTTGTTTATGTTATATATGTTTGTTTAGATTCGTGTGTTGTTATTGTGGTACGGTTTTCGTTAAACCCAGAAATATTTAAAATACTTCAAAGTTTACATACAAAACACAATGAGCATTCAAGAATACATATCACTGTTTATTTCAAATCCGGCTTCTTTAACACATTCATACACGGACTTCCAAGCATTTAATTTAGCTTCTTCATTTTTGTATCCTGCGGATCCCCTGTCATACAAAATATTTTTACTTTCTATTACAGCTATCAAAAATATATCAAATGTGCCTTCCATTTTTATGTTATCGTGTGTTTGAAAACAATAACAAACTATTCAAGTCAACAGCACCAATACTTTCGTGACAATTGTTCTTTTATAAGCCCACTAGCGTAGTACTTAAACTGTTTGCTGATTGGCTACCACCAGGGTCGCGCACAGAAAATAACCTAAAATTTAAAAGTTAATGAACTTTCTGTGCGCCGATCCTGTGCTATTTGCCAATGTGGCAGCTCTCATCTAATAGTGTATGTTGAACTTCTGTGCGTCTGTGCTGTTTGCATGCTATTGCGAATGTAGCCCGGGCTTAATAAATCGATGAACGCCGGCTGCACGCACGAAAAAGTGTCCCGTTACGCTCATTGTACGCTTGCGCCGCATCTATTTCTCTTCCACTCTTTCTTTTTTTCCCGTATCTTTAACGTAGCTATCCTAACCAAAATCAACCATCCACAATGTTTTAAAGTTATTTATAATGTAGCTAACCTAAACTAATTGACCATTAGTATCCTATTATCAACACATTTACAATGAACGAAAAAAAAAAACCGAAGATGCACGATTGATCGTCTGTGAAAAGAAGGCTTCCCCAGCATGGGCGTCGCAAGGATATATTTTTTGGGGGGGACTTCAATTGGTTTAGTTGTTGAGGAATATCCATCCCCTGGAAAAAAATCGGGGGTCCTCCCCCGGGAAAATTTGGGGTTTGAAGGTGCAAAAAGGTGGTTTTTAGGTATTTTTCTTTCCTAAATATTCTAATTATACTTGGTTGCAATATATAATTTCTTTTTTATAAAAAATTTTCCGAGAACAAATTCGATAAAAAAAAAAGTTAACATATCTGGTGGTGCTATATCCACACAAAATCATTAATTTAAACATCAGGAGTAACCTGAATGTTACACTTAAATGCCGCAGCAGCGTTAAGAATATTTCGCACAAGTACACAAACATAAGTAATAAAGTGATTACATTCACTATTATTATAGTATCTCTCCTCGGTATCGGACTTGATTTTGATTTTACACGAAGATCGAATTAAAAAAGTGCTCACATTACCACGATTGGACTAAATGCACCGTGCGCAACATATGGGTTGTATCACAGAAATCATATTAATAATATAACTACGAAACTTAATATATTATTGGAGGGGACGAAATTGAAAACTTTTATTATTGGGGGGGGGGACGTGTCCCCCCCCCCCAGGGCCGCAACTAAGGGGGGGCAAGCGGGGCATACGCCCCGGGCGCAAAGTTGTGGGGGCCGCCGAAATCGCTTGCATTGTAATTTCTACTACAACTGGTAACTGGTAAAAATGTTTTTTAACTCGCATGCCAGGAATGTCTAATCTGATTTACAATATAACGTATCAACATATATTTAATGAACAAGTCTAATGATTATACGGACTACTTTTATGGACATAGTGGGTTCATGCATGGAAGTTACAGTAGCACAGAAACTGTTACACGCAGGTATGGAAAATGCTTAAATAGCACCATTTTTCCGTGGGAGGGCCCCCGGACCCCCCGCTTTATTGGTGTGGTATGTGCAAAAAAAAAGGGGGGGGGGGAGGGCCGCATGAATCCATTCATGCCCCGGGTGCCAGAGACTCTAGTTGCGGCCCTATAGCCCCCCCCCCCCCTAGGTTACGACGCCCATGTCCCCAGTGGACGCGTCTCAGGGCCGGAGCGCGCGCCCCTGCTCGAGGCTGCCCGAACTAACGACCAGAGACTTCCTGTGGCGCGCCCAGCGGCCGTGAAGAGCACTGCTCTCGCACGCTCCTGGCGCTCGTAATTGCCGCTGATGCGAGATACGCGCTGCCCGGTGGACGACCCCACAAGCTCGGCGGCCCACACTGGCTGCTTCTCTCGTCATCACAGCCGCCGCCACGACATCACGAGACCAGAGAGCCAAACTCCCGATCGTGCGTATTCGGGGTTTTAAGACGTGACGTCTAATAAATCGATGAACGCCGGCTGCACGCGCGAAAAAAGGGTCCCGTTACGCTCATTGTACGCTTGCGCCGCATCTATCTCTCTTCCACTCGATTTGACTTTTTCGAGGCACATTAAACTTGAGACACTCCCATTCGTTTCCTACTTTTCCTATCATCGTCCTATCCTCATCAGAATAACACAGATCTGAAGATGTTAAATAGCAAACATGTACAAAAGTCATAGTTGAAATAATCTGTTCGTTAAAGTAATAAACATATTTGAATTAATGAGTGCAAATAAAAGTAAATTTAATCAATTAAATTGTACATTTCATTTCACTCCTTCTTTGTATTCATACAAAATAGTGATAATTCAATAAAAATGATTCAATTTTATTCATAAAAGTATGCAATCATTTCATCAATGTTTTGTTATGACGTTGTCACGTTAAACTATCGTCCGTAAACCGACTTTACAGACAACCAAGTTTTTTTGTTCAATTTAAATAAATATGGCGATGTTGATAAAAGGATACTAATGGTCAATTAGGTTAGGTTGGCGACATTATAAATACTTTAAAACATTGTGGACGGTTGATTTGGTTAGGATAGCTACATTAAAGATACGGGAAAAAAAAAAAGCATGAACTTCGGGTTTGACTCTCTCGTCTGTGAAAAGAAGGCTTACCTTACCAGACCACTGCTAATAGGAAACCCACGAGTTATGACCACTGTAACCTGCGCAGTCTCCAGTGAAACTTCTTCTTTGGGCACGACGGGAGTAAGATTTCATGGGCGAAGTCCAATGCAACGTTTTCGTGAAACACTGATTTGTTTTTTCCTAGCCCAAGTTAATCTTAGTGTGTAAAGGGAGGGTCCAGGTTTGAGGAGGACCTAAGTGTCTCAGGCCGAAGCCTATACACTCTACCATGCGAGGTATTAACCATGCAGAACAAGGGCAGGTGCATCATGTGTTTTTTTGGGGTTTATTGGTCAGTCATGGTGACTGCGATTGGCACCATGACTGACGCCCCTGAGTGCAAGTGCGAGTGTGAACTCTGTTTGCCTGGGTCCCCCGAGAACCAACCTGCTGATTGGCTCCCGAGGGACCTTTGCAGTTTGATGTGGAGTATACCTGACCTTGCGGTCATATCTCATACCTAAAATTTAAATATGACTGACGCCCCTTTAATAGTATTGTTGCGAAACCATTTCTGACGCTAACAGGTTGCGGACGGTGCAGAGAACTTACCTTGTGCGGGCTCCACGTGGCGGCGTGCCAGGCTGCAGGGATAGGCGGGTCGCGGCGGTAGGGACCCGCCTGCGCCTGGCGCCACCCCGACATAGGGAGTGTTTGGGCAGAGGGCAAAACATGGGGTTTCAGCTTATTTTGAAATTTATTCATGTTTATTTAGACAGGACCACAACTAGAGTCTCTGACAACCGGGACATGAATGGATTCATGCCCCCCCCCCCCCCTCTTTTTTTTTTTTTTGCACATACCACACCAATAAAGCAGATGTCCGGGGGCTTTCCCACGGAAAAATGGTGCTATTTAAGCATTTTCCATACCTACATGTAACAGTTTCTGTGCTACTGTAATTTCCATGCAAAAACTTTTTGCCAGTTGTAGTAGGAATTACAATGCAAGCGATTTCGGTGCCCCCCACAACTTTGCGCTTGACCCCCCCCCCCCCCCCCCCTAGTTGCGGCCCTGTATTTAGACAATAAGCCTTATTTTTCTCTCTATCTCTGCCGTTATATCCCTTACGATACACTTAATAGTAAGAGGTGCAAATTGCCAAAGAAGGTTCTCTTATATCACATGATATTACACTTTCTCTTTTTTTTTATAATTTTGGGGTTGCAAAAAATTTCGCACAAAGTAATGGGGAAGGGACCCGCAATGGCGGCTTCAGGATGACTTATCGCACAAAGAAAGGTCGTTGTTGCAAAATGAAAGTGGTCAGATATTGGCCTTGGAATATTATTTACAAATTACAGGTTTCAAATACAGAACCTTAGTAGCTATCGACTCCACCACCACCCCCCTTCTGGAACCGCGCTTGGGGACCCGATGAAATTATTTGCCCCCAGACCTTTGTTTTCTCTCGACCAGGAACCTCGGGCCGTGCAGATCTGCCAGCGAGGCTGCTGGTCCAGCGGCTAGCGAGCGCACCATGGAGTCCTCCCTGGATCTAGGACTCGGTGCTTGCAGAGGGCACTGGCCAACCACCGCTGGATCATCCTGCCCCGGCTGTATCGCCGTGGCACACACACTGAGGAGCTACCACCTCACAAGGGCTACTCCCGTGCGTTCGACACACGGCTCACGCATACCTATGTTCTTACGTCACACATTCTTTCAACGGACATTTACGCACTGGTGTAAGAAGCCACACAACTGAGAACAAATACAAACCACTGCGTGACTTTTTATTCCATTATATTACTTTTAATAATGTGTCTGATAGAACATCATACACAAGAGAGTTATAGTAATAAATTTACAGTCAATAGCCCTTAACAGTAATGATGGAACAAATGGAAAAAAAATAAACATGGATGGTTAAATCCAGCCTTAAAAGAGGGTAGTACACCTATTATAGTATTTTGCTTCTAATATTTTGTGTGTTTGCACATGGTTTTAAATAAATTAGCAATATAACCATATTTGATTGTTTCGTAAAAGTTTAATACAAATGTCCTTTTTTTTTTGTTATGAATTTAAAGGAAAATGTTTATGCCCGTCCAATTGGTTTACCCCAGAAGCATAGAAACCTTACTTCTTCTGGGATTGGGACAAACACAATTTTTTTTTTTTACTGATTTATGAATTCAATGAAAAAATGTTTTTGAAGACAAAGGCTACATATGAATGGCTAACCCAAGACTATACATCACATAATTTAATGTTTTCAGTACATGCTAGGACAGAAATAATTATTTGCATTAAATTTATAAATATTAAATATATATATTTTATTATTTTTATATTTAGAAAATTTATTTAAAATGATTTTCAAAAACACAAAATAATACAAGCAAAATAATTGACGATACTACCCCATAAGAGACCGCCTAGCCACGCAGAGCTTCAGAAGTAATCACGCCATTTGGAAACTGCTCAAGACATCCGAGTGGGGTCTGTTTCCAAAAAGCATTTAAGAATGTACGGAGGGTGGATGATTTTTTTTTTTCCCCATATCTCATTTTTAAAACGTATTTTTAGAAGAGTGTAAATGGCCAACACGTGTGTTTTCAGAGTAATTTTTAGGCATGAAACTCCGATAGAACTTGAAAGTACTCTAGGGACTTGCATCACACTTATCTTCATTTCTCTGCCATATAATGTTACGGTCACTGCTCAGACCTCACAGTTGCTCCAAGCACGACGAGAAGTCTGTGCGCCAGTATTTTTTTTTTCTGTCTCACGTGTAATGATCACTGAAAGTACCCGATTCATTATTTTTCAAATTTTTATCTTGCACAAAAACCGACGTATGCGATTCAACTCGTAGAGGCGCCAGATGAACTGTTGGAGGATTCAATGAGCCCGAGTCTATCTTAAGAAGGAAACCGACTAGACTGATGACAGTTGAAGCTCGGAAGCAAGCGAGTGATGGCTGATAAGGGCCACTCCAGCAAGCACCATCAGTCTCCATTCACCTCTACATGCAACACACCATTTATCATGCAGTATCTTCACCAAGCTGCTTAGATTACTGGAGTTCTCAAAATTTTTAAGTTCCAGAAGTTAAATATTTTTTTTCTCTTTATCCAATTACAACATTCTACTTCACACGTGCAATATAAGACACATGTGCACGCACACAATCATGCAGTCTTGAACGCTAGTCAAGGCCACCACCACAGAACGTCTTCGATAGTTTCCCATTGAAGGACCAATTTGTTAACTTCTGCACATTCCTCCATGCCAAAGCTGAGCACTTAAGTCCGAGAGAAAAAGAGACCATTTGCAAATGTAAATAGATGACTAGTGGTACATGCAAACAGAAATCCCTACAAATTCTAAATAAATGCTCAATCTTCTGTTAACTGCTACGATGTGGTAACTTCGGATCCTTACAAAATACATTAAATTTTAGGTTTGTTCATATAACCCACTAAAAGTTTCTCCGGAATGCTTAGCACTGTCATAACTATGCACACGTTACAATTAGATGTTACGGCTTGGTTGGCAATAAATGCATTATTTTTGCGAGAATGTGAATTAATGTGGGCATTTGTGTTCTTACCATTTGGCAATCCCAACTGAAAATAAATTCTGATATTTTCATTACCAAAGGTTTTTTACAGCAGCACAAATATTTCCTTGTTTTCAACATTGCACTTCATCAGTCTCATTTAGAACCACATAAAAAACAAAACCATAGACATTATGATGCAGTGAGGATTCTTAAACATTGGCAATGTTGCTAGTACGTATCGCAGATTTAGTAACATATTGAGCCAGTAAAATAAGCAGCCGAAAAAAACTTATTTTCACTTTTAGGAAAGATGCAAAAATAACAGGGATGATGCAAATAAATTCAAACATCAAAGAAAGACGTGAGGTCAACAGTGCTAGACACTATTATTTTAAAGTAAAAGTTTTGCATTTCATATCGTCATTCAGAAGAGATTAATAATTTCATGCGCCATACTAGAACTAAATGACAGGCGGAGTTAAAAAAAAAAAAAAAAACCAATAGCATAAGTATTCGATTCGACCTTGTTTGCTTATGAAAATTTGACATAGCATACCATGTGAGTGTCTTTTACCAACATTTACTGTTGAGATTAAGTCATTTGTGTGATATAAATACCCTGTTTTGAGGTTTTGATGGGACTTCAGAATAAACGGACATTTTAAACATACAAAAAGTATTCCACTTCTTCCCCCCCCCCCCCCCCCCCCCTGCTGTCATGCAAAACAGCAACAGAAAAAAATCGTGTGAACCATTGAAAACACGCCACAATTTTCATTTGTAATTTAATTTCAATTTTCATTCGAATACGAATTCATATTCAAAAAATGTGAATATTCGCACAGGTCTAGTTTGGGCAGAGATTTTTATAGTTGAGTCTCACATTGTTACAACCACCCAAACGCACGGTACAATATTGTGGAAAAGAAAGAACAGCTGTAGGCCAGTCACATTAGCAAGATGTTTTTGTGAACCTGAACAACACTCTAAACTTGCATTCGCAACATCCAAGGATTGATATCTAATGAGTAGAGACCAGAAAAATTCGCGAATTCATTTCACGATAGGCTAAAATACAAATCGTTAAACCTCAGTGCTGTCTCTGCTATTGGCTCACAACTCACCTGGATGACTCTGGGCCAATGAGAAACATAAAACACCCAACCAAAGCTCTATCGAATCACAGGCTGCTACGCTGGAACGTCTCACAAGGCAGCAGCCAATGAGTGGGTGACATTTGACCGAGTGTACGTAGAACTATGGAGTTCATACTACAGGTCATTGAACCCGCAAATTTTTCCGGTCCCTACTAATGAGTAACAACTAAGACATGATATTATGGTTTCACTACTAATCAAATTGTACATGTTACAAAATTTATATTTGATGCTATATTTTGTTTTAAATTTTTATAAAAAAAAGTTATTGTTTACTTAATACGAGAATTCTTTATATAACATTAAAGTAGATGAAATGTTCCACAGTGCTCAACAGAAAATGAAGTTACTGTGACGTACAACTTGTATGTGCACGACTACGGCATATTCACTCAGAACAACAAAATGCAACCATCCAAGAAAACATGCATTCTACGCCCCAGTTTCAGAACTGCAAGCATTGGTCAGTAAGTTTACAATCAAGTAAAGTATAACAAGTACTGGTAGTTAGGGGTGTGCGAAGCTTCGAGTAATCGAAGTCGAATCGAATATATTTTTTTCCTTCGACTTTGGCTTCAACAAAAATAAACTTCGAGTGGAAAAGTCGAAGATTTTTGCCAGAAACGTTTGGCCCACTATTTGGATCAATATGTATATTGTACTGCCAAAATATATTTGCGGCGGGTAATTTCCCGATTATGTATACAGCAAATTCTCTCTAGTACGTCCCTCTTGTTAACGTACAATCCAGTATAACGTATAAGCCGCCGGCCGGTCCCTTGAAACGCCATGCAAATTAATAGGCATAATAAATATATAACGTACGTTTTTCAAAGCCCTGGACGGTAATTTCTCATTAATACGTATCGTTTTGCCGATATTAATACACAAAATATTAAACATTTTCTCATTTCATTCACAATTCTATAGCTTTGTTTAACGACAGGTCTTGTGGAAATTGTTTACAGACGTTTTCTTTATTTGGTTGAGTAAAATGGCAGTTGCAGTGCTGGTAACCGTGCGGATAGAAAATTCATTCGTATAAAAAAAATGTCCGTTTTTTGTGTGATTGGTGTAACAACATAACATTTATGCGGAATAATCAACAGTTATAAATAAAAAACGCTTAACTTTTTCAATTAAGAAAAAAACGATTCGATTATAATATTT